>NC_062980.1:7048282-7205782 GCF_023078275.1 Leguminivora glycinivorella
TCCATAGTTTTATTTTATAGATGGTTAATTTAAATATTACGAGTAATTTTTAGTATTCTCCTACAGAAAATAAATAAGTATTATTCAACCCTTAAAAGGGTGAAATTAGGTTGAAAATTTAACACCATCTACGAAGATAAGTTACAAGCAAAACCTGGCACATCAAACAGTACATTATGTAAAATTAAATCAATTTTACCTTCAACTCCGATTGAGTTCGCCTGGTTTCCTTTGGCTTCTAAAGAATAACAGAAATGAGAAACAATTTCAAGTTCAAGGTTTATTATTACAAGCTAACAAGATAGCTGGAGCGAATGGAATGAGCGTTTTGAATTATATCTGTCATTGTAGGATGCCCCAAAATATTAAATGTAATTCCTGTAGAACGGTCACCACGACACAGGCCTTAGTGTGGGACCACGGATATAGTGGTACAATTTTATATCATTTCTTTTAATATTGTACATACTTATTTTATTTATTGTGTGACTGACACATTTACTTCATTTGCGACAGTTTTTATGAATTGATATTCATAATTTATTACACTGATTAATTTATTTATTTCAAATACGTTACATAGCATGACAGTAAAAAGTAAAGCACTGTGTAACTAAAAATACATAAAAGCATAAAAATACAAAAGTAAGAAAAAATAAACACATCAAAAACAGCCGACAACGTAACAGCGTGGCTCCGTTGCATCGTCTGACACGGCGTAGGGTACACGGTGTAGGGGATAGGGCGTGGGATACCTATGTACCACTGAGTGATAAGCATACATCGGGGTTTTGGGAGCGGGAATGAATTCGTGTATTTGTAACTCTGTGTTTATAGTAATTTGAATTACTGAAATATATATTTAACTATGTAACTGGCTCCAAATGTACCTAAAGGGTACACGGTGTAGGGGATAGGGCGTGGGATACCTATGTACCACTGAGTGATACTGATAAGATGACACTGAGTGATAAGATGACAAAACAGAGAGGAGGAGGAAGTTGTACCGACCCCACATGAGGATAAGGGTAGGAAGAAGAAGAGGAATGCATAGGGTATAGGCTACTAGACTCATATCGAATTTGGTACAATAAATGATTGTCTTCTGTAGTATACGACATAAAATAATTTTTAAGAAAAAAAAACCGTCGCCTTTCGGGTTTTGGTGAAAGCTACTTGCGAATGTTGGATTATGTAGAAATGTGTAAGTATTTTTTAAAACTGCTTTTAATGCTTTAATTATTAGATGGCAACACAAATGAATATACGTATAACGTTAAGGTTTGAGGAGTTTCCTCATGAATCCGATTAAATTATAAGAAATCGAAGCTTGACAAACTGACTTCAAAACTCAATATGCTTAACAAACATAACTAAATAAATGTCATTGTTCTGATCTTAAATACATGCTTTTCTTACAAAAATACCAAAGTCACTATGAGTGTGCCGTTCAGGTTTGAGGAGTTTGGTTCTGACTATCATCAGCAGTTCCACTGCACTAAATGTCACTGTTCTGGACGTAAGTGCATGCTGTTCTTATAAAAATACCAAAGTCACTATAAGCGTGCCGTTCAGATTTAAGGAGTTCGGTTCTGACCATCATCAGCAGTTCTACTGTACCAAATGTCACTGTTCTAGACGTAAGTGCATGCTGTTCTTATAAAAATGGCAAAGAAGTCACTATAAGCGTGCCGTTCAGATTTGAGGAGTTTGGTTCTGGCCATCATCAGCAGTTCCACTGCACCAAATGTCACTGTTCTGGACGAAAGTGCATTGCTGTTCTTATAAAAATACCAAAGTCACTATAAGCGTGCCGTTCAGATTTGAGGAGTTCGGTTCTGACCATGATCAGAAATTCCACTGCACCAAATGTCACTGTTCTGGACGAAAGTGCATGCTGTTCTTATAAAAATACCAAAGTCACTATAAGCGTGCCGTTCAGATTTGAAGAGTTTCGTTCTGGCCATCATCAGCAGTTCCACTGCACCAAATGTCACTGTTCCGTACCTAAATGCATGCTGTTCCTTTAAAAACACAAAAATCACCATATGTATGCCTTTCAGATTTGAGAAGTTCCCTTGATTTCTTCAGGATCCCATCATCAGAACTGGGTTTTGAGAAAAATGGGACCAATCTGTATGCATATACATTCAATAAAAAAAAAAAATTTCAAAATCGGTCCAGTAACGACGGAGATATCGAGGAACAAACATGAAAAAAAAAAAACCATACAGACGACTTGATAACCGTCCTTCTTGAGATATGAGGGCGACGGTTAAAAACAATATCTATAGATTTTGGATATTAAAAGTGTATGATGACTACGTATTTTCGATTAAAAATGTGTGTAATTTTTATTTATTTTGGCCACCGAAAACGCTGTCAGCGATGTAGTGACGTCATCGAATTCGAACCTTACTGCATGTCAAAACAATCACTGACATATTGAACTTTATGTCTTTATACTTAAAAAGTCAGAAAATGTTGTTTTCGAATAGAATGACCTGATGCATAGATAATCTATAGATTAATATGACTGTGTTATTTTCGCCTGATTACGTAAAAGTATACTTTAAAAATATTTTTTGCTGTTTTTAAGTCATAATAAAATATGGTAATATTTTATTTCGGTTGATTGGACAGTACTTAATCATATAAGACAGACTTTAAAAAAGGGTCAAGTACTGATTTTTCTACACTCGTCATATTAGTAGTATACAAAACACCTATGTGAAGATTGTGAAGATGATATTGATTAGTTAATGCTGTCTAATATTTATATTTTCAAACACTTTATATTTCAGTACCAAGAAATCTAAGGACTTAATCGGAAGGTAAGGTAATTCACTAGGTACAGTTACTGTACCTAGTGAATTACCTTACCTTCTTTTTCAAAAGTACTGTACTTTTTAAAAAGATTGTCACTTTACCACCAGATTCAATTGAGCTCAGTTTCTCTTCCTTGGTATCTACACCTACAAAAAAATAAATAGAATTAAGAGGTTGAGCTACTTATTTTTTTTTACAACAGGTTATTTTTTTTACTGTAAAATCGTGTTCAAAAGTATCCTGACATAAACCAGATTTTCTAATACGATTATATATTTAAATATTTATTTTGAAATGTAATATAATGTGTTTTTGAACTCGACTGATATTCAATAAACAACATAGTTTTGTCTTTTGAAGCATCATAGTAAGTATTTAAGGCACATTAGGGTAATTCCGAATGACAGAAATGCTCGGGTAATTCCGAAAGGGGAATCTTGATATGATGGAAATAATGGTGATTTTTATGCGACTTTCGAAATTAGACGACTTTCGGAATTACCCTAATGCACCTTACTTACTTTTTAATAGTTTAGTCTAGCACTAAATATATGCATACAAGTATTTTACAGTATTTAATAATCTATCAAAATATTGTAACTTTACCAGCTAGCGGCGAATTAGGTAAATCTGTGGCGTTTCCTGAGAAAAATAAATAAAAGACAGTTATTTGATTTTTGCAATGTGCGAATCAGTAATGTTCTCATAGGGGTTCCCAACTTTCAAATATCTAAATTATTTTGTTACCAGACACTTTATATAAGAGCGATGGTAAAAAATTGTGGCGTTCCATTAGTGTAAGGTCACAGTATAATAAATAGTACTATCGTACAGTATGGCCACTCCCGCTCTCCGCTGAAAGTGCCGCCCACCACCTCTCGGTTACCTCACAGTTACCGCCTGTCAAAAACGCGAACAGTCAACCTGTCATATGTCACTTATACAAGCATAGTACGCGTTCACCTACACGACCTTAGACTGTGTGCTAAGGAACGCGCCTCTTTCATATATTTGACCGCCAGTGTCCGAGGTGTGGTAAGGTACTGCCTGAGTGGACGCTCATATTGGGCGTGCAGCGGAGCGCGGCGTGCGGCGTGCATGTCAAACAATTGAAGCTCATACAAGTGTCCTGAGTCGACGCTGCACGCTGACGAGGCACACTCACCCGCCCGCTGCACGCCCCGCCGAACTCTGCTCAGCGTCCACTCAGGCCTTATACTAGATAAGTACTCTAGCTTATAATCTGCATTAAGAACAAATTCCTATTGGAATTTCACATAAAGCATCGAATCTAATCTCTTCTGTGATGAAAGCAATAATTGTGTATAGCATAAAAAATCGTTGCCGAAACAGATGAGAGTACTAAATTTAGTAATGATTAATTACGCACAGTTAAAAACGTCGACGACGTCGTCGTTAGAATTAAAGTACCTAACTTTAATTCTAACAGACGTTAATCATTAATAAAAAAATTGTAATCTCATCCGCATAATTCTACGTCTACGTATTAGTATATTACGCCTGTGCCTAATTAATCATTAACTTTAATACTCTCTGTGTATTGCAATTATGCAGAGATGGGCATTAACCGATTAACTTTTTATTCGACTAATTAATCGATTAAAAAATTAATCGTCAAAATTAGTCGACGATACATTTATTCGCTATTAACGTTAATCGAAGATCTTCGATTATGACTAATTAATCGTCCTTTTCAATCGATTAAAACGAATTAATCGTCTTATTTTAATCGTTAATCGTTAGTCGATTACTTTTTGCCCAACTCTGCAATTGTGTAATAAATATAAAGAAATGAAGTAACTCACCCCCATCATTATTTCTCCTGGGAGCGACCTTACATTGAGACAATTGTGAAACATAAAAAATACAAAATAAAACTAAAAATTTTGGCCTATTGCTATTCATCACTTGTTTGAGCATAACGTTTCTTTAGTTAAATCGGAAATCTTATATTGGTTATTTTATTTTTATCGAATATTTGGTCGTAAAGATTTCCAAGTCAATTTAATTTATTTATTATTGCGTTCAATCGAATGCTTAGATTTATACTGATTTTCACGATATTTTAAGTTATGCCGGTATAGTACTTTTTTGAAAGATGATCAAATTTCTATATTTTCTTTCAGTAATAGCGTTGTATATAGTGAAAGATATCGAATGTTCGAGTATAAATGATGAACTACGAAGTTACTACGATAGCGGTAAGTTTATTTGGCAATATTCAATTTCAACGGTACATGGCGGATTTTAATTAAAACCACAATAATTTTCCAGATATACAACAGCAGTTTAAAAACGAATGGAAGAAATACCGGGTCGCTTTCGAAAACGAAATAGCAACGGTAACTATACTCGGCATAATGTATGAGAATGTACGAGTACCTATAGGGCCAATCCAGACGGGAATCATTTTTCACCAATCTCATTGAATTGTCTGATCATACGAGTATCAGGTGGTGCGGACACAAACGCCAATTTGGCTCGTCGGTTTCATCCGTCGATTATGATTATAAATTTATGTTATGAGTATTATGACCGATATTAGGTAGCCGATAAAATGAAGATATGGACGCAAGATTGAATGCCCTTTGTACAATTTTTAATTTACAATAAATTTAAAATGAATAAATAAAATATCGATTGTGACGCTAGTATCAGGGCCGGATTTAGATACAGATTTATTGGGGCCCACTTTTTCTTCTCAAAGCTATTGCCAGGCTTCCTGGGACCCTAGGAATTAACCTAGGGCGCGTTAGGGGAATAGATTTAGAGCGTCAAATATTTCCAATAAATTTAAGAAAAATGGGTGATTAAATTGGAAATCAATATAAATTTCTTTTCTGATCGCATCGGTCGATTGGTTCACCCCGTCTGGGCTGCGCTTATCGGAACTACCCAATCTACCCATTCAGTGTTGTGAATTGTTATTTAGTCACCTGCTGCAAATAGTATTCAGTACACCTTTATTGTACAAAGACAGAAAAATTGATGCAAAAGTTAAGAAATGTAAAGGTTAACTTATCTGTTTTAGGGTCAGGGATTCAACATTATTTTGATTTTAGGTAGACACGTTAATATCCTGATCTCGATTTATTTATATAATTTCAGAATCTGCAGGAAAACTTCGGCACCAAAGCTCTAAATATCTTCGAGCCAGACAGACACGTAACACATTTCCTCGCAGGAGGCTTCCACCTCACAGATGGCGTGGTGATGGTGTCAGTATTCCCTTTTCTTGTCAATAATATAGTCAAAGAAAATGGTAAAATACCTACCTAATACAGAAATCCCTTCTCCGCGGTGAGGATTTGAACTCGGAACATACCACTTAACTCTGAACCACTGGGTACGTGGCCGATTGGCATAAACTCTCACGAAACGAAACGCTCGTAGATATCTATCTCTATCGCTCTTGCGTATTGGCGCGACAGAGCCAGACTACCTTTCGCGGCTTTTCATTTTCGTTTCGCTTTGCAGAAATGCCATTCGGTTATGCACACTGACCAGAATTGTTATATCGACTGCAGCGAAGTGTGCAGCGCCCCGGAACCGCCGAAACACAACACTTTACTATATTGTATAGTCGCCACGTGACCCGATTTGGAGACAAACGTTGCCACCATTTTTTTGATCGTGCTGCGAGAACGAACAAATTTTGTCGGCTTGGACTCGTCATTACAGGCCTATACTCAGCCGTTTTCTGGTCGTCAGTCAAAAAGTGAGGAATCCAGCGGGAGAATAACTTTCTCACGTCTAACTCTTGCTGTAAAATTATTTGTATTTGACTCATTCCAGTACCTAGTCTCCTGAATCTCCCGATATGTCACATGCCGATCTTTCTTTATCAGTTGAGGAACAGCATCGATGTTATTATTAGTCGACTCGACCGATTTTGGACGACTTTGCCGTACGTCATCCGTGAGGGACACACAGCAACGTTGTAATTCCGAAAACCACCGATATATACCAATACTAAAAGCAGTAGTCAATCGATGTACCTACACATTGTTGTTGTGTTATTCCACTTTTAAAGTCGTATAAAATTAAAGCCCTAAAACTTTCAAGGGACAGTTCCTTGTTCACCAGCGACTCGACGACTTCAAAAAACAATTGAAAAGCTAACATTGCTTTTTTTTCTAAGTGATCAGTTTTTCGGATAATAAAAGGATATGGTAATAAAAAGGTAACATAACATTTTCAGGGCAACCCTCGTACTGGATGTATTTCTCCTATCCAGCTTACGCAATTTCAACTAAACAAATGTTATCTATAGAAATTGCAAATTCTAATCTAGTTGGAGCGCTGAATCGTGTGCAATCCGAACGCTGCGTATTTTATATAAGCGCTTTGTTGCACAGTGAAATATAACATGCAAATGGTGAACATTGAGCCAAATGGCATTCTCAACGAATAAAGTGGGTGCGAACGCATTAGGTATGCAGTATGGATATTTGGGTTGGCGAATACAATTTTAATAGAGTTTAAAGCTTTCATAGAATGTTTTGACTTGTTCCATTGAAAAATAATTTTGCCAGGATATGTCACAAAGATAGATACTTAGCTTACCGTGAAAACCGAAAAATTGCGGAATATTTATTTTTTCATTTCCTCATTGAAAGTAAGGTAGACAAAATAACAGAAAGTGGTCCGCATTTTGTGGATTTCGATTTAAATTGTTACAGCCTATTTCACAGATCCAACTATTTTGTTCGGAACTTATCAAGGTACCTCTGCTTTAGGTTTCACTCACCGCAGTCTATTGGAAGTAGAGTAATTTTGAATTAGGTCTCGGATCTATATTCATTTCGTTCGGCTAGACAGCTTGTCAAAATAACTTAATTATTTATTTGTCTATCGATATAAATCTTGTTATACCTCTATACTACATTATCGACCAAGTTCTTTCCTTCATTAAGTCTAATCAGAAGATTAATATCCTCGAAACTTTCAGATATTTCTTTGAAATGGTACTAAGAGAACTGCCAGCTTTGATAGGGCCGAAGCTGACAATCAACCTTCCCTCGAATTACATACAAGTGCATTCGAAGGTCGACCGCATGTTTATTGACACAACATACTATGTTGCGAGGAACTCGTCCACTGTGATCTACGCTAGTCCTGATGACCAGAAGGAGCTCTCACCCTTCAGCCTGCAACAGGTGGACAATATGGGGAAAGTGGTGTAAGTCTGTCAAGCCATTTCTGTAACTGGAAATAAGCCTAATTTTAAAAATGTGTCGGCATTTAAAAAATCCTACCATAAATGAATTATTCGTCTTTTTTAAACACACTTAATAGCTAAAATATTCAACTTTATTAGACATATTGTGTCCGTGTACACACAATTACTCTCTTGTGATATTTACGCTTTATGTTACACTAGCTTTTGCGCGCGGCTTCGCTCGCGTTTGGAAGAGACAAAAATTAGCCTGTGTCACTCTCCATCCCTTCAACTATCTCCACTTAAAAAATCACGACAATTCGTCGCCCCGTTTTGATGTGAAGGACGGACAAACAAACAGACACACACACTTTCCCATTTATAATAATCGTTTAAATGTGTTTGGGTTTATAATAATAAATCCAAACACATTTAAACGACAAGCTCCCGCACGCAAGCGAGCCAATTGAAACCTTAAGTATTTGAAAGTGTCAAAAGTTAGTTTGATAATGTTACCTTATGTAGGCACGCTAGCATTTGTCTACACCTTACCCTACCCACCTAGCGAATACCCACACAGTTTGTCAAATAATGCGCCGGTCGCTTCCATGCCACGTCGCCGCTCGCACGTTTCGTTTGCCGTCTCAGTCGTCCCCTATGCATCCACGCAATGAATGATGATGATATTATCTTATTAACAAAGGATCCTCTAGATTTTGTTACGTAATACTCTGCCGCCCTTGTACCGCGAAGCGAGGACTCATTTAAAGCGTCAAACAATTTACTTTACCTTGGCGATAATAAAGTTACGTTGGCAAGCACTAGGCCTTAGAGAAAATCCGCGACTGATGTTTATTACTATTTTACAGAATAGTTGCCGAAGACTGCACACTAAACGGTATTTCCATAGCGACTCTGAGCGGGGATTCGGTTAACGTGGGACACTGCACGTACCAGCTCACTGAATGCAAGTTTTCGGTTGAGGTGGGTCTACACAGAAGGGAAAATATTTTGTAATTAGGGGCAGAAATTAAAGACAAGTTTTTGGCAAAAAAAAAAATTTGGCACAGGCTTATCGCCGACTGTAATTTTCTTTCAACAGTCATCTACTGCTCCCCTGAGACGTTTCTAAAAACCCCTCACTCGATGGGGATACATTTCATTACAGAGTTCCTATGCCCACCTTTCTGCTCCATCATCAAATCAGCTCCATGATACCATAATATTGCATTGTCACGTGATTTACGAGCCCTATGTGTGCAAAATTTCAGCTTAATCGGAAACCGGAAAGTGGGTCAAATGTAACTTGCAAGATTTGATTACAGCATGACAGACAGACAATGGGACAGGTGAAAGTAAATTCAAGCTTGTAAACATGTAGACACATAATAAAATATTTGCATTCGCGAATTTTCTACTAAAAGTTGAATGTGTAACCATCAATAGTGTCCAAGATACGAAAGAGGGTAATGTATTATGTAATCGATATTAGAGTCGGAAAATACTTCAAATGATAGTAATTGTTCCAGATATCAACACCTAATTCTGGGGCGCCGCCAGTGATAGCGCCTTATTTTCCTAGGGGACCAAGTGAGTGTTCTAAGTCTTTTCGAGTCCAATTCACTCCTGTAATAAGTGCACTTTTCTAAATAAATAAATAACTATTATAGGACATTAATTCTTACACAGATTGACTGAGTCCTACAGTAAGCTCAAGAAGGCTTGTGTTGTGGGTACTCAGACAACGATAATATCAAATTCAAGGCAGACATTTTCCACTTTTAAATTTATTCTAAGCCTAACGGCATCGATTGCAGACGTTTCTGCTAATCAGAAGTTAAAACGATAATATCGTTATACATATTATATATAATATACAAGTACTTATACTTACATAGAAAACATCCATGACTCAGGAATAAATATCTGTGCTCATCACACAAATAAATGCCCTTACCGGGCTTTATTCGAACCCGGGACCCCCGTGGTCCTTTTCAGTCTTTTATATTTTTCGTACACTAACTTTCTTATTAATAATACTTGTAAACATTCAAGAAAATATTTATTTTTTATAGGTATATAACTTATTTTGCTTCCCAAGTTAATTATTTTAGATATTATTGCATTTAATATTTAAAATATTATTTTGTACGGCAGAGGAAAAGCTTGAAATTGTTATATCGAAGCCCTTCCGCGAGGAATTGCAGATAAAGCTGCAGGGTGCAATGAACAGCTACATCAACACTAGTGTTTTGCTCGGAAGCCAGGGCCCCAATATCAGGTACGCACAATTTTTTTAATCACCTTATAGCAGCACTCATACAAGAACGCTTTGAATGTATAAAACAAACAGTCTTTATCATGTAAATATTCTAAAAGAAAAATCACAAAATAATATAATAAAATGTTGCCTTCTAGGAATAACCAGCACAAACTGTTTAAAAGCTACAGTGATTTTATGACGGACTACGTTCATAAAATAAACCAGAATACGTTGAAATCGAACAAAGGACATGTCAACCTGCCGAATTACGAAATCCTCATGAACACAGAAGTACAAATACATTTTTCAATTTTCATCATAGACTTACCTAAACTGCGGAATACCTGAACTCTCGCTAGAGCGGGGGTAAATTTTCAGAGCGGCAGAGCACTAACGGCCCAGCCACGACATTGGTCTAAGCGCGACAGCGGTGAGCGGCAGCCATACGTGCGAATGAAAAGTCCCATCGCTGTGTCTCGCTCCAATGTATGGCCGCCGCTCACCGCTGTCGCGCTTAGACCAATGTCGTGGCTGAGTCGTAAGGCACTGGTCCCACCAAAAGCGAGTAAGCTGAACTATCGATAAAAGAGACTGGATGATAGCGCGAGCAATCGAGTTATAGTTTGTCGATCACTAGCTCTCTCTTTTATTTACACGGGAGCGACTATCTTTTGTTTGTGTCTATTGCCGATAGCTCATATCTTACTCGCCTTCGCCTAGGGCACAGTTTAATAAAGAGTACTATTGTACAGTATGGCCACTCCCGCTCCCCGCTGAAAGTGCCGCCCAACCACTCTCGGTTACCTCACAGTTACCGCCTGTTTAAAACGCGAACAGTCGACCTGTCATATTTCACTCATACAAGCATAGTACGCGTTTACCTACACGAGCTTAGACTGTGTGCTAGGAACCTAGGAACGCGCCTCTTTGATATAATTGATAGCCAGTGTCCGAGGTGTGCCTAGGGCGCTTAGGATAGTAAGAAAGCCGCGTCCCTACGCCACAGGCGAGATCTAAATGCGGTGACAACAGCTTAGAGTCAGACCAAACGAAGTAGGCAGAAATTTTGATAGTCCCACCGCCGGTGTGAGGGTTAAGTAAACGTCATAATTTCGTAGTAATTTGACGTTTATTCATGACTTCTGTACAGGCAGGTCTCGCAAAACCGCTGCTGACTTACCTTGGTATGTCTGGGTTATGACGAGACAAGGAAAATGCTGTTCAGACGCCCATAAGTTTTTGCAAAACAGCCGAGTTGGATGTTGAGATTTTAACTCTTTTAATTTTTTATGCTGAGTAGAGTTGAGCAGGCAGAGACGATTAATGCCAATGGCACCGTGGTCCGATAAGAGATAGTAATTACGCACTTTTACCCTAATACTTTTTGAAGTGAAACTTCCGATGCGACTTCCAACGAGGCATCTTAGCGGTCTCGCCTAGTGAATAATTTATTTGTTTTACTTATTAACTAGCGGATCGAGTGCAAAACGATTTGAGCAATTAGCAATGTAAAATATTTAAATCAGTAAAAAGATGGACGTGACTAAACGCAAAAACGTGATGATCACTTGACAATAGTTATTTGTTATACAAGGGGGCAAAGTTGTATTTTAAGGCCGAGTGTAGAATTGAAAAACGAGCAAGTGAAAGGATTCTATAGTTGAATTCTGAACTTGCGAGTTTTTTAACACACGAGAAGTAAAATACATTTGCACCCGAGTGTAACACAAAACTTTTCCCCTCACTGTAGCGAGGAAATTACTACGCAAAATATGCGTTTATCACTGCTTCCAGTAGTTCCACAGCTGGTAAATCATCTTTATTACTAGATTCACCTACTTTTATCCATTTTAAAGCAGTTAATTTGACTTTATTCAAGGTCAAATTACTTTACCCACTAGTGGATAAAATGCGTTTTTACCCGCTGGTATTAAAGGACAAAACACGTGTTTCCGAGCTAGTGAGGGGAAAAATGTTTTTGAGGTTATGTTATGAAGTTTCACTTCTTTCGCGCGGAGGGACTCCACGCATTGTTTTTTTTGTATATTTTAAACAAACCAATAGACTAGACCAACCGTTTAACGAGTTTAATGACATGTTGTAGACAGATAAGAGAAAATGGTCGTGTCATATGGCTCTCGTGGACGTCATGATGTACGGACTTGACACGGCTTACGTGGCGCGTTCTGGAGGGCCGTTCAATTCAGGCTCGCCGACTTCTGCCGCTGATGCGATTATGTTCAGTTCCATACAGGTATGTAAAATTAAACGAGAAGAAAAGATAATATAGGTAACTCCGTATAAGACAAATAAATTCTATGAAAAAAAAAACCGGCCAAGAGCGTGTCGGGCCACGCTCAGTGTAGGGTTCCGTAGTTTTCCGTATTTTTCTCAAAAACTACTGAACCTATCAAGTTCAAAATAATTTTCCTAGAAAGTCTTTATAAAGTTCTACTTTTGTGATTTTTTTCATATTTTTTAAACTTATGGTTCAAAATTTAGAGGGGGGGACGCAGTTTTTTTTCCTTTAGGAGCGATTATTTCCGAAAATATTAATATTATCAAAAAACGATTTTAGTAAACCCTTATTCATTTTTAAATACCTATCCAAAAATATATCACACGTTGGGGTTGGAATGAACGCTTCTCTAACGCTTTCAACACTGTTGACCACGAGATTCTCCTTGCCTTGCTTGAGCACCTCAACGTGTCTCCTTGTGCCCTAAAATGGTTTTTGGCATATCTCTGTGGGCGTCAGCAAGCAGTGCGGGTCGATAAAAAATTATCCGATTGGTGTGATTTGGCCACTGGTGTGCCTCAAGGAGGTATTCTTTCACCTTTATTGTTCTCCATCTTTGTCAATTTTATTACTTTAGACCTTCGCTGTTCGCACCATCTGTACGCTGACGACCTGCAACTCTATGACCACTGCAGTATTGCTGACCTTGCGGCTACTGTTGGCAAATTGAATCAGGACCTCTTGCATATTCAGCGTTGGTCGGAGAGGTTCGGTCTATTTGTCAACCCTTCCAAGTGTCAGGCCATTGTCATAGGCGGCACCCGGCAGCTACCTAAAGTCGAAGTTACACCCCTGTATACTTTAATGGCACGCCTATCCCTTACAGCCAAAGTGTAAAAGACCTAGGCGTCTTTCTGGATAGTGGCCTGAGTTGGAGGACTCAAGTAGCCGAGATAAGCCGTAAGGTTACTGGTTCTCTTCATGCGCTAAACAAACTGAAACACTTCTTACCTGTAAGAACCAAGATATTATTAGTGCAAACATTAATTTTACCTATTATCGATTACGGTGATGTGTGTTACCCGGATTTGAATGAGGAGCTCCTGAACAAGTTAGACCGCTTACTAAATAACTGCATTCGTTTTATCTTCTGCCTCCGTAAATACGACCATATCTCGTCTTTCCGCTCTAAACTTGGTTGGTTTCCTATACGTATACGTCGCAATATTCGCATGCTTTGTACCCTTTTCTCTGTTATTAATGATCCTCAGTCTCCTGTCTATCTTAAATCTTTCTTCCAGTACTATGGTATCTCTCGTGTACGTCAACTTCGCTCTTCTGGCAATCTCTCTCTGTCTATACCATCCCACCGTACTGGCTACATGTCCAATTCCTTTTCTGTTCAAGCTGCGCGTCTGTGGAATAGTCTCCCTGTCAAAATTAGACAGTCTCCGAATAGGTTTACTTTTAAAAAATCCCTCAACACATTTTTTGCTGGCAATTCAGATAATTCGTAGTATGTCTGTTTTGTACACCTCATCGGATTGTATGTATTATATATACTTATATGTATGTAATTTTATGTATTAGTATTAATATCATGTATATGTGTATGTTTATTCCTCTGTATTATTTTTTGTTGCATGCATTGTGTCCTTAAAAGTAGGTACCTAATATAGTTCTTTTGTTTTTGTAATTTTGCACCGCCTACAACTTCTCTGCTTTGCCTAAAGGTTGACTGGTAGAGAATGCCTTATGGCATTAAGTTCGCCTATTGTACATTGTGTTTCTTTGTTCAATAAAGATTAAATAAATAAATAAATGAAAAAAAATATCAGCCCCCACTTTACATGTAGGGGGGGTACCTTAATAAAACATTTTTTTCCATTTTTTATTTTTGCACTTTGTTGGCGTGATTGATATACATATTGGTACCAAATTTCAGCTTTCTAGTGCTAACGGTTACTGAGATTATCCGCGGACGGACGGACGGACGGACGGACGGACGGACTGACAGACGGACGGACAGACAGACATGGTGAAACTATAAGGGTTCCTAGTTGACTACGGAACCCTAAAAACGTACCTCAGAAACATCGAGAAAAAAATATGTTGGTTGAGATGGCCTCACACTTATGGTTGATAGTCGTCGGTGATGTCGTCTCTCATAGTAAATGATACGACTCCTCAACATTGATTGTAATTATTTATATCTGAGTATAGCATAGATAGAGCATATGTTTCTAGGGTACCAAATGCACAAATGATCACGAAATATCTATCGCTCTTGCGTATTGGCGCGACAGAACCAGACTGCATTTCTCTCGGCGTCTGACGTCGAAGATTGCCATTCGGCAACGCCGGCTGATCCGATTAATTAGGTATTATAGGTATTCAATAAATAATTTAATATGATTTGGTGTTTTTAGATAAGAGGTAAAATTACCCACGACGATGGCAAAGGAAGTTTAAAGTATGACTTTGCTGCCGAACTAACGGATATTACAATGGACATCGTTATTTACATAGAGGATGGAAAGACCAAGATACGAACACTTACCATGTCGGGTTGGAGGTACCTATTTTTTTAGTTGACTTATTTAGAAGTAAGAAAAAAGTATGTAGTTATAGTTACATCAATGGCGGTTATGGAATGCAAAGTTAACACAGAAAGTTTTTGAATGATCTAAAATTGGATAATTTCTTTTTCAATTATGAGTATCATAACAATAAACGTTCTTCAATTAATCTTAAAATAATACATTTACGTAACGGTCACTGTTGCATTAGTCCTTAATAAAACAAAGCAGTTGCGATAAATGAATTCGTTTCGTTAGTGGCTAGTTACATAATTTCTTATGTTTATTTTTTGTTCTTCTTCAAGGTCTTTGGAGTTTTCAATTATCCCATGGGAAACACAATATAAAGAAAGACATGGATATCAATCGCTAGTGTATGGTCATATACTGAACGAAATACCAGCACGAATTACAAAGCATTTATCAAGTATATTAGGAGAACCCATGGATCGAAATGAGCAAGTCGGTGATAACAATGATGATGATGGTGGCGGCGGTGGTGGTAACAAAGATGATGACGGCGATAATGATGGTAATGACGAAGAAGGAAGGGATGATAATGGTAGTGTAGATGATAATGACGAAAATGCCAGTGACACTGCAAAAGACAGGAAATTAAAAAGTAACGATAGCAAGGAATTCTTTGATGATAATTTCTTCTCCGATGAATTCTTTTCTGACGATTTTATTGAAGACAATTTTTTCAGTGACGATAATTCAAAGAAAGATTTTTTCTCTGAATTTGAATCTGATGGCAAAAAAGATAATGCTGAAGGAATTAAGGACAAAACTACTGGACAGTCGGGTGAAAACGGTGTCGATGACGGAGATGATGTGGCTGTCAATGATGCAGGAGACGATGGAGGTGTAAAAGATGGTGATGATGGCAATAAGGATAAACCTGTGAATACTGATCAAGGCGTAGATGATGATGATGCAGTAGCGGACAGTAAAGGCAATGAAGGCGTAGACGATGATGATGCAGTAGCGGACAATGAAGACGACGTAGGTGTTGATGATACTGTTGACAAAGATGGGGCTGATGCAGGCGCTTCCGAGGAATCAAATAAAGGCGTCGACGATGAAACAAATGAAGGAAATAATCCTGAGGCTGTTAACGGAAGTGGAGGATGGCCCGTATCAGATGACGCTAATGATGAAGGATCGGTAACTGGATCAGAAAAAAATGTCTTGGGTGGTAGTCAACTTAAAAATGTCAAAGGAGATGGCTTCTTTTCCGATGACTTTATAGAAAAAGACTTTTTCAGTGATGATCACATAAAGGATGACTTTTTCTCCGACATGACAGCAGAAAATAATAAAAATGAAGGAAAAGGGACGGACACAGGTACTGGTAATGAAGCTAAAGATCGTGCTGAAGCAGAAGTGAAAGATGAGGATGAAGGTGCTACAGAAAATGTAGACGAAGGTGTAATTCAAGATGGCGAAGCAGTTGAGAACGATGATGGGAAACAAATAAACGATGACGTCACTGTTGATGGGCCGAATAATGACGACACCAAAAATAAAGATTTCTTTTCTGATGACCACCTAGAGAAAGATTTCTTTTCCGACGACCATATAGAAGACAATTTCTTTTCTGATGACTTTATAGAAAAGGATTTCTTTTCTGACGATGATACAAAGGAGAGAGATAATGGAGATGCTGGTAGCAAAAGTAAATTAAAGAGTGTGAATGGTGATGGTGGATGGCCTGTATCTGATACAGTCAGTGATAATAATGGAAACATGGGCAGCAAATCTAAGTTAGACAGTGTCAACGGTGATGGTGGTTGGCCTGTATCTGACACAGTCAGTGACAATGATGGAAACGTGGGTGGCAAATCTAAGTTAGACAGTGTCAATGGTGATGGTGGTTGGCCTGTATCTGACACAGTCAGTGATAATGATGGAAATGTGGGCAACAAAGCTAAGTTAAGCAGTGTCAACGGTGATGGTGGTTGGCCTGTATCTGACGCAGTCAGTGACAATGATGGAAATGTGGGTGGCAAATCTAAGTTAGACAGTGTCAACGGTGATGGTGGTTGGCCTGTATCTGACGCAGTCAGTGACAATGATGGAAATGTGGGTGGCAAATCTAAGTTAGACAGTGTCAACGGTGATGGTGGTTGGCCTGTATCTGACGCAGTCAGTGACAATGATGGAAATGTGGGTGGCAAATCTAAGTTAGACAGTGTCAACGGTGATGGTGGTTGGCCTGTATCTGACACAGTCAGTGATAATGATGGAAACGTGGGAAACAAAGCTAAGTTAAGCAGTGTCAACGGTGATGGTGGTTGGCCTGTATCTGACGCAGTCAGTGATAATGATGGAAACGTGGGCGGCAAAAGTAAATTAAAGAGCGTGAATGGTGATGGTGGATGGCCTGTTGAAGACAATGTAGAAGTTGCAGACAACGATGAACAGAACGTTAACGGCAAAAATGCAAAAAAATTGTGGGTTTTTGGTTCAGAGGATGACAAGCCCTTTTTTGATGAAAATTTCTTTAGTGATGATAATTTTGAGAGACGTTCCCTGGGAAATGACACAAAAATAAACGATTTAAAAAATCAGACCGATGCTACCGCAATTGAAGACGATGAGAAAAAAACAGGAAATCACGCGAAAGGCGAAGTCTCATCGGAAGATATAAAGGTTGTTCCACCCAACGTACATAACACTCGGCGACAGCAAAATGTGCGTATGTCAGAAAATGAGATTCGTTGACATGCTTACAATAAAGAAATGTTTTTTTGTTTTGTCTTATTTAGTCAAATTCTATTAATAGCAATTAAATAAACACAACAAACCGAACAGGATAAATTGGTTCACAATCCTACCTTCTCATCTAGGTAGTTGTCTTGGTACCTACACTCACTATTCTAATTCGTCCACACTCCCATATCGTCACTTTCTTCTCCTGCACACATTCCTATTTAATCGTCTATGCCAATTGCACTTTCAATTAGTGCGATAGGGACGGCCTAATGTTTTATCATTTATGGCGCAACTATTGTCCCAGAGCTGTAAGAACCTCTTTTTGACACATGACGCGTCCACAATACGTAAACTCGCGCAACCTAATGAAATTTTAAATAAAATCCTGTAATAATATTAAAAAAAATCAAGAACTTAAAAACAATATTTCGCTTACTTTAAACATAATCTAACACATGTTACATTTTTGCGGATCTTCGTTAGTGAGTATTTTACGATATTAATTTATCACGCAGGATTTACTTATTATGTCGTTTATCATTCATTTTTATTTTAAACTAGTGCTTTGGCAGAGTCTGTCATTTCGATTCAAATGACATTTCAGTATGTTGATAGAAATCGTATATTTGTTTAAGCGCCTCCTTGTACATAGGACCTAATCCTAATTTGGCAAACGATACGTCTTAGCCACATCGCAACATACTTCAAAACAAATGTGTCATAACTGTGAACTTACAAACCCGGGACAATAATGCTTGCCTGCCTGGTTCAAGCTCCTGTTTATTCCACAGTGCTGTTATTAGTGGAAATGGTGGGAGCCAAAGTGATAGGAAACGAGATTAATCAGTCAGTAAGAACCATTTTCAAAGTAAATGAAAAGTGCCAATACTGTGGTGACTTTTACCGAAGGTAGTCGCTGAATGGATGGTACGAATAAGCATCAAAAGTAGCAGATCTGATAACGATTCAGAAGTAACTACTATTCTGTAAACGCTTAAAAAAAAGATGTGTGTCTTACATTAAAAAAAATATATTTCTGACCCTGAACTGTAAAGATTTAATCTATACCTCTTCAGAAACGATATTCCGGATGTTATATACATTTAGTGCGTTGTTGTAGATAATGTTGATAAGGCTGTAGTACTTTGGTATATTTAGAATAATATAATTAACGAGGTTTATAAAGAAATAAGATAGGTACGAATATATTGTATCAAAATAATATTTATTAATAAAACTGCGTCAAAAAGCTGAGTAAAATAAATTGAAAAAACACTGTTTTATAAAGTCGTCAACATAACAATTGTTAAGGGAGTCATTGTATCATTTATAGGGGTAATAAAACATTTGTACCAGCTGTGAAAACTTTTACAGACAATCTGTATTGTGCATATCTGATTGAAACGTAGAGAGCAAAACTGAACTGGGTAACTAACATTACAACAACATTAATAGCTAGGGATCTTTTACAATGGAGATAGATTGTGTCACCTCGTAATCAAAGAAAACTTTAACTTGACACACGGGCCGAGCATCGGTACTAGCCTGTCGCGTCGGTCATTCTTTACGCACTTACCACACGCGCGAAAACGATACACTGACGCGACCGTGCACTGCCCACTGGTCACCTCTCGTTAACACTAGTACGAGTATAGTATAGTATTCCTACAGTTCTTGCGCCCTTGTGCGTTGAGGATCTGCCATCTTGTGGCCTAAATCTAAAACTTACACTTTAAATTAACACAGCCCACCAAAAAAAGGGGCTTCCTAAGCTGTAAGTTGAAAAATTAAATATGAACTAACCTACGATACTTCTCTGGTAATCTGCTTCATCTCATAAGCCGTAGCCACAGAATATAGGTCAAATACAGAAGGCTCACTGCTTTCATGTTTATAAAATGCCGCCTTTCATAATTCTTTCCTGACCGCACGCGAGCATTAGACACTGAGTTCTAATGCATTAAGGTCGTCACCACTGAATGTGCCGCCAATGCGCGGTCTCCGGCATGTATTAGTACTTCTACCTCAGCGAAAAAATCGCGGAGTGAGACGTCCCTGCCGTAACATCTAAGTACGATACCTTAATGCCAATTTACAAATTAGCACGTGTCTTCAAAAATATAAGATATTTCTGTAATTGTCGTCGACGGGTGTGTCCGTTTCTGCATTCTCTGTGGCCTTGGATGGCGTTGTTGGCACATGCCAATGCCGCATCGGCAGCCCCTTGTGCCTGTAGTGATAAAACGTTTATATTATAATATATCCTAGGGCTAATAATCATTAATCAAACAATTTCGCAGTTAAACGTAAGTTTGGCGAACGGAATACAAAGTGTACATGTAGTTATTTTTCTTTTAAATATGAAACTTATAATCCTCTTTATACCAGTAACAACCTAAAACTATAGTTTGCAAACAGGAACTCACCTCCCGAACAAAGGTATCCGTATCTCCATTTCGGGATGGTACGAATCTTCCTTCATCTTCCTCCTTAAATTTGTAGCAAGAGTATTGTAGAAAAACGTTTCTGGCTTCGTAGGTCGCCATTTCGTTGGGTCCGATTTATGTAAGAAGATCCTCAGAGCACTTGTTGGCGAATAACTAGTTTGGCGACTTATAGGGAGTGTCTTGAATGTCTTTGATTCTGGGGATTTTGATTCTATTTCCGGACTCGTCGTTTTTGTAGTTGTTGTTGTCGTTGTTGGTGTTGTCGTTGTTGGTGTTGGTGTTGTTGTTATTGTCGTTGTTGTTGTTGGTGCTGTTGAGCCGGTTGGGAAGTCGGTCTAAAAATATGAAACTTTTGTTATTTGGAATAGGTACAATCGTGGTCAGGTTAACACTAATTACTGTCAATTTATCTTTAGCTTCTACATAATTAATAAGAAAAAGTTTAAACATAATCATTATTGTAGGTTCAGGGCTGAATTCCGGCCGGTTCAATATCATTAGCTTCAGTAGGTACATTTTTGTTTACGTAAACAACGTTGGATTCAAATCATAATTATCTTAATGTATTGTTTACTGCGGAAACAAATTTTCCTTAATATCCTTTTGTTTACGTAAGCGCGATATCCCATACATTGAAACCGCCATCTTCGATTTTTCCCTTTCAAATCCTTCCGACATCCGACATCGGATCGGATAATATGAAAACGCACTAACGTAGATTACAAAAGTATATAATAAAGGTTTGTTTACATATTCGTATCGTCTTTCACTTGTGTACGTTTTATTTGATAGTTGAAACTTGAAACCATACTGAATCGTGATTATTATCACCCATCAACATCATCTGGCAGCCAGTTACAGCCTTTTCATTCATCCATTCATTCTTATTATAGGCACTATAAACAGATGCATACCACACGGAAAAAAGTCTTACGGTTGTTTCCCAAAAGTTCTCCAATAGATTCAACATTTTGTTACTTGCTTTAACTTCCTTGATAGTACTAGGTGGTGCACTTTCAATGGCTTTTGTTGATTTCCTTGTTTGTTTGTTTCGTCGATTCGTTGTTGATATTCGTTGTGATTTCTTGCTGGCTTTTGACGCTTTGGTCGCTTTTGTTATCGTTCTTAGTGGGACCTTCTTAGTTACTTTTATCACCTTGATTATCTTCCTTTTCTTGGTAGTGTGAGTTCGTGTAATTATCGTCGAACTTTGAGTGGTACGTGTAGCTGTAGGAGGGTTCGATGAAGGTCCTGGAGTGGTTTTGTATAGCCAACTCGGCAGCACTCCCGAGAGGGGACTCTGCCCCCCCGCTCTCAAAAACTCTGGAATCAAAGAGCGTTTTCATTGTAACTACGCAATATGTGATCAACTACAAACACGACATATTCAAGATGCACAGTTATTGAAACACATGGTACCGTTTAGATTTCGAATACTGATGTGTGTGATCAATTAGATCTCAAAAACTGATGTGCAAGTTGCAGAAACATTTAAAAAATGCTGAAAATTTTGTTTAACAGACCCTTTAGCACAACTTCCCTTGTCGCGCGCTAGTCCATACATCAAGCGCGACTTCAAGTATGGACTCGCGGGACTAGAGGGGCTGGTGATATAGTCTGTGATAGTTCAAGAAATCGACGAATCACTTCGAGAAAAGTTACGTAGTGCCATTGCGCGTCGCAAATACAATAAATGCCATAACATAATAATGAAATCTTACGATCGCCTTCTTCAGCGCCGCCAGTCGCATCACCAGTTCGACCCATTCCAGGGTACAATATTTCGGGATAGTAGTCTCTTTTCAACACCATAAGCTTCATATCATCTCCTAGAGCATAAAATTTGTAAGTACAAAGTAATAGTTACATTTAATGTAAGTATTACTTTAGGATATTTAAATATTTTGTGGGAATATATTACTCAGTAGTAGCGGATAGGTAATGGTCCACCCACACTGAGCTGTTAAGCTGTTATAATAACATTTATAACAACTCAGTGTGGGAGACATTAGACATTAAATTTATTTTTTGAATAACTCTTTATCAGTAAACTAAGATACTAGTTTCTTAGATAAATTAATTTTAATTGATCTAAAGAACCTTCAGATAAAGTTAACGAAAATCAATAAAAACACGTTGTAATTCGTGAGTTACAAGGTCGTGCATACAACTTTAAAACCCTACATAAAAGATGTCAAGACAAGTCTATCTAGTCTATACCCTGAAAACATTTTGTAGCAGTCGCACGTTATAGCTGTTAAAGTTCTGTACTACATGCCAGATAGGGACAGCGATTTTTTGGCTAATTCAGGTTTTTAAAGCGTTAATGAAAAGCGCCATGAGTAATTGATATAGTATTTTATGCAACAGGCGTTTAAAGGAGGTCAAAAAAGACGAGTGGCGTGGGTAACAATTTGAGGCGAAGCCGAAAATTGTTATTAAGACGCCACGAGTATTTTTTGACTCAGTTAAACACCGTTGCATACAATACTTTTTCTACGACCATGCACATAATTTTGAATAGTTTTCTAGAACAACTTTCGTGAAATTCGCACTGTTTCCTACAAGTATTTTGACTTGTCCTCTGCAATGTTCCTGCCTCACCCTGTCGCTCGCACTCCCCCGCGCCGCCGCCCGCCCCCGGCCGGCGCCCCGCGGCCCGCTATATCCCTTAACGGCTACCTAACAATGCTGTAAGAGCTATATCGTATGCGTGGGTACGCGGGGCGCCGGCCGGGGGCGGGCATCTTTTATGTAGGGTTTTAACGATCTATGCACGACACGGTAAATGACGAATAAAAACACGGGAGTAGAAAAAGATATTTATTATCTATTAACACTAGAATAAGTCTTTTAATATAATTTAAGGTACTAACTTAGAAAAAAAAACTACTACCAACTTAACAAACCACTCTCTTAATCGTAGAAAATTAAAATATTGTATGAAATACATTTTTGCCAACCTTAGAATAAAGCCTGGCATTCGCAGAGTCGAGTCTGGTTCGTTTTCTGCTGCGTTCATTGGCGACGCGTCGAATCGCATTCAAATGTATGAGAACTCGATTCGACGTGGCTTGATTCGTCTTAGCCTCCCCACAGACGAGTCTTAATTTTCATAATCTTAAAAAAAAATTGTATGCAAACTGACACTGACAGATCTGTCAGTGTCAGTTTGAACTGTCAATTTGCATACAAGTTTTTTTAAGATTATGAAAATTAAGACTCGTCTGTGGGGAGGCTTAGTAGCCAGGTTTCAGAGAACCATACCATAGACAGTTTTATTTTCATGTTTGCACTCAAACTGCATATTCAAAATGGTAGGTGGTTCACTAGATAACTAAGATGACTGAAAGTAGGTATTTGTTGAATTTATAATTTTCTTTCAAAGTAAGTGCTAAGTCGTAGAAAAAATATTGTATGCAACGGTGTTTAACTGAGTCAAAAAATGCTCGTGGCGTCTTTATTAACAATTTTCGGCTTCGCCTCAAATTGTTACCCACGCCACTCACCTTTTTTGACCTCTTTTAACCACCAGTTGCATAAAATACTATTAAGCGGGTTACTCACGTATTACAGTCGATATGACGCTGTATGACATGTTTCGATCCATTTCTGAGGATATTTTCAAAGAGGACCCCGCCTTTACTCGTCGAAATTTGCATAAGACTGACGTGAGACTGACTTGAAAACACGTTGTATACTGACTTGAAAAGGTGATGTATTCTGCCAATCCGTAGTCGTATCCGAACGCGATGCCCGAGCAGACGGCCAGCAGGAGTGCGTACAAGATCATAAACACCACCCAGAAGCCCAGGACAAAGGTTAGGGACCTGTAACAAAAGATGAAGCATACTCAAAGGTTATGACAGATGGAGCCACCCTAATAGTCCATTGCACAGATAAAGAATATCATTCGTGAGAGCGAGAAGATGATTTTTTTTCTCTCTCACACATATGAATGACAGTGTCATGCCTAGGCACTTGCACAGGCACCGCCTGGTGGGATAAAATGTCAGTGTGCCTCCTCATTATTTGTTCTCATTAATCTCCACATCCATACCAAAGACATATAACTCCGTATAGACAGATAAAGTCTAAGAAAAAAACGTACCTCAGTACCATACAGAAAAAGGTACGGTGGCCTAGACGGCTTTACACCTTTGGGGTACGCTCAGCTAGATGGCGCTAATATTAATATTTGACATTTTAACACATATCAAGCTAAGAATATGGGCCAAATTGTCAAAACTGAGGTTCAAAAGTTTTAAGCCTGTGTCAAGAGATGGCAGTCTATGCACTGTGATTACATTTTACTTCGACAGTAACTCTCTATAATACTCGATTACTTGTCCATACTAATATTATAAATGGGAAAGTGTGTGTGTCTGTTTGTTGGTCCATCTTTCACGGCAAAACGGAGCGACGACGTGATTTTTTAAGTGGAGATAGTTGAAGGGATGAAGAATGACATAGGTTACTTTTTGTCTCTTTCTAACGCGAGCGAAGCCGCGGTCAAAAGCTAATCTTCTAAATATATAAAAGAAGAAGCTGACTGACTGACTGACTGACTGACATATCAACGCACAGCCGAAACCGCTGGTCCTAGAGATTTCAAATTTGGCACGTAGGTTCCTTATGTAGTGTAGAGGAGCACTAAGAAAGGATTTTCCAAAATTCACCTCCTAAGGGGGTCAAATGGGGGTTCAAAGTTTGTATGGGGAAACAAGATTAGTTTGACTATTTTATTCGAAACTTCACAGGAAGATTCCTTAAGACATATGACTGAATACGTGTTACAGGTTTTTTGAAAATTTAACCCCTAAAAGGGTGAAAAGGGGGTGATAAAGTCAAAAAATCAATATGGGTATCGTTTTTATGGTTTATCGGGTCGCTGATCACGATAAATACAACGTTTTTAAAATCTAACGAGGCGGAAGTGAAATACCTTCTCCCCTGTTGTGGTGCAATGGGGTTTAAATATCAAAAATATATATAAAAGAAGATATTGACTGACTGACTGACATATCAACGCACAGCCGAAACCGCTGGTCCTAGAGATGTCAAATTTGGCACGTAGGTTCCTTATATAGTGTAGAGGAGCACTAAGAAAGGATTTTTTAAAATTCGCCTCCTAAGGGGCTCAAATGGGGGTTCAAAGTTTGTATGGGGAAACAAGATTAGTTTGACTATTTTATACTAAACTTCACAGGAGGATTCCTAAAGACATATGACGTAATACATGTTTCAGGTTTTTTGAAAATTTGACCCCTAAAGGGGTGCAAAGGGGGTAAAGCCAAAAACACAATATGGGTATCGTTTTTATGGTTTATCGGGTCGCTGAGCTCGATAAATACAACGATTTTAAAATCTAATGAGGTGGAAAAGAAATTTTACCCCCTGTTGTAGTGCAATAGGGTTAAAATATCCAACATAGCCATAAGAGGAGCACTAAGAAAGGATTTTTCAAAGTTCACCTCCTAGCATGATAATTTGACAGGGACAGGGACAGGGACAGGGACAGGGACAGGGACAGGGACAGGGATCACAGGGACAGGGTCAGGGACAGGGACAGGGACAGGGACAGGGACAGGGACAACTTCACAGGAGGATTCCTAAAGACATATGACTAAATACATGTTTCAGGTTTTTTGAAAATTTGACCCCTAAAAGAGGTAATGTCAAAAACACAATATGGGTATCGTTTTTATGGTTTATCGGGTCGCTGATCACGATAAATACAACGATTTTAAAATCTAATGAGGTGGAAAAGATATTTTCTCCCCTGTTGTTGTGCAATGGGGTTAAAATATCCAAAAGAGCCATAAGTGTAGGTTTAGTTTTTATCTATACTTCTGGTTCAAGATTTCAAATTGACACGGAAGTTCCTTATAGGAAGGATTTTTCAAAGTTCACCTCCTAGCATGATAATTTGACATTGACAGGGACAGGGACAGGGACAACTTCACAGGAGGATTCCTAAAGACATATGACTAAATACATTGTAACGTAAATACGTTACGTAACCTAGGTTACATATATATTAAGAAGTTTTATTGATTCATAGCTAACTTACATTCCAATATAAACGTAATTAATTCATAAGAAACACTTACCTGCTTATACTAGATACGAATAATTAAAAGCGATACATTCAAATCGTAATATTTAAGTTATAATTGCATCCTGTAGTTGGGGAGTTTATTGAAAAACCTTAAATTTTTTGACCAAAGCATGAAACTTGGCACAGTTGTTCCTTATATCAAAATAAGCCGATTAAGATCGGGAGCCTTCGGGAGCCTCCCCCCTGGGGCCCGGGAGGGGGGGTCAAAGTACCGCTTCACCCGGCTTGGTTTGAAAAATTCTAACTTACCCCGTTTAGTTAATAGGTCATGTTTGGTATCGTTTTCGAGTAAATCAATAACGTAGAATTCGTTTTCAGTACTAAAATTATCATTTAATGGTAAATAAAATAAAAAAAATTAAAAAAATTGAAATTTTCATCCATGGTTTACAAATTCAAGTCATCATAAATGACAAACTGTTTGCTTTTTCTATAAATAAAAAATATGACATGATAGCCTATTTAATATAGATTATAAAAAATATAACTTTTATCCACCTTTACTAACGTTAAGTTCCACAAAAAAATTACTTTAAGACGCGCGGCGTCGGTACGCCGCGAGCGTAATTTTAAAATGCCTTTATTTTAGAAACTCTATTAGACCCCGTTTAGCTATTAGGTCATGTTTGATATCGTTTTCGAGTAAATCAATAACGTAGAATTCATTTTTGGTACTAAAATTATAATTTAATGGTAAGTAAAATTAAAAAAAAATTTAAAAATTTGAAATTTTCATCCATGATTTACAAATTCAAGTCATCATAAATGACAAACTGTTTGTTTTTTCTATAAATAAAAAATATGATAAGAAAGCCTATTTAATATAGATTATAAAAAATATAACTTTTATTCACCTTCACAAACGTTAAGTTCCACTAAAAAATTACTTTAAGACGCGCGGCGTCGGGACGCCGCGAGCGTAATTTTAAAATACCTCTATTTTAAAAACTCTATTAGACCCGGTTTAGCTATTAGGTCATGTTTGATATAGTTTTCGAGTAAATTAATAACAAAGAATTTATTTTTGGTACTACAATTATAATTTAACTGTAAATAAATTAAAAAAAAAATCATCTATAATTTGCAAATTCAAGTCAACAAAAATGTCAACCGTTTGCTTTTTCTCTTATGTCACCAAATACCCAGACAAGTTTGGTGGAAACTTCCTTTACGAACTGCTTGGTGTCTGATGACCATGGTCCAAATGTTTCAAATGCAATTGCCGCAAATATGTAGTTGTTTTTTAAAAATGCATATTTGCGCGTTTAAACTGGGCGTTTTGCAGCAGCAGTCTCTGGTTTCTGGGCCGAGCGTTAGATGTTGGACGGAGCCAAGGTATCCACACAGGTCACGCCCCACGCCAAGGGTCGTCCCAGAAATCAAGGCAAAAGCAAGCAACCATCAGGCCGCTTTCCGTCTGCTGCTGACAAGCCGACAAGTTCGAGGGTTGTCGGCATGTTCGCTGTGCCGAGAGCCTTGCGGATTAAATCGTTAAGTGCAGTGTGTCACAAAATTCGGCCAGCAATAGACTGACAGTGGAGTCCGTGGTGTCCTAATGCGTCGGCAGCAAGGGTGCGGTTGGCATGTCTTTAGCCCCAGTCTTAGACAAATGGCAGTATATGATGAAGTAAGGCAGCCTCGGAAGGAGGTATGTTCTCCAAGTGTCGATCTTTTCTAGTAAAGAGGTTCTTCCGGCACTCATTCACTGTTGCGTAAGGACCCTTGATCTGAAACAATATGTGCATTGTCATTTTATTTAAACAGATTCTGCAACTATCAAATTACAACATTTTGGTGGATCACCTTCACTATTACACACTTACCTATCATACAAAATAATTACAAACTTTAGTAGAATCTGATTAGCCTATCTATGATATTGCTCCATCTCGTAATAGTTTGAAGCCTTGGGTGGCCATGTTTCTCCCTTGTTGATCGTTTCAAGCTGCGTTTATCGTACCTATCCCATACTATGTCTAATCTAGAAACGTTTTCTTTTGGCTTTGAAGCTTAGCCAGGCCACCCAAGGTGTCAAACTATTACAAGATGGAGCAATATCAGAGGCAAATCAGATTCTACTAAAGTTTGTAATAATTTTCTATGATACGTAACGTAAGTGGGTAATACTGAAGGTTACGTGATCCACCAAAAAGTTGTAATTTGATAGTTGTAGACTCTAAAATGATAATGCACATATTGTTTCAGACCAAGTCGTTGCGCAACGGTGAATGAGTGGTCGAAGTACCTACCTCTTTAGGTACCAAAAAAGATCGACAATTGGAGAACATACCTCCTTCAGAGGCTGCCTTGGATCAGCATATACTGCGCACAGTGTACCAGGGGCCCATTTCTCGAAGCTACAAGTTACAATTTTCAACTGGTTGTCAATGTCTAATATGACAAGTTGCAAAGAGACTTCCGCTTGTAACTTGTAACTTTCAGTTTTGAGAAATGGGACTCAGGGCGTTCTTGTTTGGAGTCAGGCGTTGGCGTTGGTGCCACACCAAAATTTGCCAAGTCCGTCTTCTTGGGGATGGAAGGAAGAAGGAGACGAATGGGTACCACACTGGTCAGACAACACTGAAGTGGCCAGTATATGCTTAGAAGTTACAAAATGTAAATGTAAATCAGGTTGCAAAAACCGATGCAACTGCATAAAAAGGGTAGAGCCTTTTTTATGCAGTTCCATATGTACCCAGCTATATTTTTGTGAAGGGAATGTATAGTATGAGTATGAGTATGAGTAATCTGTCAATTAGGACACCACAGACTAAACTATAAGTGCTAACTTTTCAGTGTTGGATACTCTATGGCAGTTCCGACTCAATTATAATAAGCTCATTATAATTGACTCTAGTTGACTATAATAATTTCAAAAATAGAACTTCATACAATTTCTATACTAATTTGCGATACCTGGCAAATTTTCCTGCATCTGAAACACATTTTTTTTATCTGTCGCGTTATCGGCCAATCAGAGACGGTTATTACAAACAATTGGTTGCTAGGTAATTCGATGTTGATACAACGGTGAACGACTCTATTGACATTAATTTTAACTTGCATGAATGGTGATATTTCCGTCCATTGATGATGAAGATGATGACTCGTAGAAAAAGTATTGTATACAATAGTGATATAATTAAGCTTTTCACTCTCGTACCGTACTACACATGGTACTCGACTGAAAAGTTTTGTATTATATCACGATTGTATAAAATACTATTATATAAATTTCTTTCAGGATTCACTACAATGAATAAATAACAGGTACAGTCGGTCTTTAGATCGTGTGGTCCGACCCGAGTGTTGCCGTTGTCGACACGTCAATAATAATGAATCTTTTTCTATTTATGCATTAACACACCTCTGACACTGGCGATCAATTATATGAAAGAGGCGCGTTCCCCGCAGACAGTCTAAGCTCGCGTAGGTGAACGCGTACTATCCTTTGTGAATAGACTTTAATATCATATTTTTATATTTATAGAAAAAGCAAACCGTTTGACATTTATCGTGACTTGAATTTGCAACTCACAGAAAATGATTTATTTTTATTTTTATTTCATTTAACATTAAATGGTCATTTTAGTACCAAAACTAAATTCTACGTTATTAATTTACTCGAAAACGATACTAAATATGACCTAATAGCTAAACGGGTTCTAATAGAGTTTTTTAAAATAAAGGTATTTTAAAATTACGCTCGCGGCGTCCCGACGCCGCGCGGCTTAAAGTTTTTTTTATGAAACTTAACGTTAGTAAAGGTGGGTAAAAGTTATATTATTCATAATCTATATTAAATAGGCTTTCATATCATATTTTTTATTTGTAGAAAAAGCAAACAGTTTGACATTTATGATGACTTGAATTTGTAAATCGTAGATGAAAATTTCAAACTTTAATTTTTTTTTTATTTTATTTACCATTAAATCATAATTTTAGTACCAAAAATGAATTCTACGTTATTGATTTACTCGAAAACGATACCAAACATGACCTATGAAATAAACGGGCTATGTTAGAATTTTTCAAAGCAAGCCGGGTGAAGCGGTACTTTGACCCCCCCTCCCGAGCCCCAGGGGGGAGGCTCCCGAAGGCTCCCGATCTTAATCGGCTTATTTTGATATAAGGAACAACTGTGCCAAGTTTCATGCTTTGGTCAAGAAAAAGAAGGTTTGGCCTCTTTTTGTCGATAAACGTCCCCACTACTGATCCTGACCTATGCATTGCGCACTTTACCTTGCGCGACATTCCTTCGTTGTAAAACCGGCCGGTGGCGCTCCCCGCCCCGCGCCTTACTCCACCGCTCCCGCGCGGCTTCACAGCTCGGGGCAGACAGATTGAGACATCGGCGCCGGCGCACGTTCGCTTTGCTCAAAGCTCGCGACTATACATGTAGCCGGCGTGATTTTAAATTTATTTAATTCCTAATACGTCTTAGTGCTCGTTTAGTACCAAGTAACGTTTGTATTTAGTGTTTAAATCCCCAATTGGGTAAGTGTTGAACAATTAATACGCTTTCTTTAGCAAGTAAATTCAAATGTCATTCCTAACGGTTCTTTCCGTTATGATTTTTCTTTGTTCGATTTTGCGTGCCACTCAATTTAATTGGCTTGTATTTAATTAAACTTTTAGAATGTGCATTGCACTCCTGTTGCATTTTGTTCTAACGTAAATTGCTTTCTTTAGCAGGTAAATTCAAATGTCATTCCTAACGGTTCTTCCGTTATGATTTTTCTTTGTTCGATTTTGTGTGCCACTTAATTTAATTGGCTTGTATTTAATTTAACTTTTAGAATGTGCATTGCATTCTTGTTGCATTTTGTTTTAACGTAAATTGTAAATCTTTTAAATTTATAATGGCAGTTAATTTCCGTTAACTTTTTTAAATTCAAAATTTGACCGTTAGATTCAACTTTCACTTTTGCATTGTAGCTTGTTTTTTTAAAACAATGGTTTTTACAAATGTAAACTCCGTCTGATTGTACCAACCCGCACTTCACCAGACTTTTACCTTCTTTATCACGCAGTACTTTCTTCCTGCTTTGCTTTTTTTTGTCTTGCCGGGTACAGTCAGCGGAGAGATGTGAGGAACATTATTCTCATTTTCTGGAAATAAATTCCAGGGAGCCACATTACGGCTGGAACTACAGCCCAGGCCGGGTTACGACGGTTCCGGAACCTCTACACAAGTTCCGGCAGATCCGGAGCGGAGCGGCTGACGTCCTTCGGCGCGTTCCGTCTGCAGCCCGCAACGACACCAGCAGCTTCAGGGGAGTACTTGCGTGGTGGACCTGACCTCGGAGCAAAATCAGTATCGGCCTTACGAACCCACACCTAACGACCTTTGTTCGTGTGCTCACGCGGAGTTACGGCGAGAATAAACCAGTTCTTTATTTTAACTCGTTTGTTTTATTCTATCTCGCCGTCAACCGTAGCAACATCTTTCAGGTTTTTTGAAAATTTGACCCCTAAAGGAGGTAAAGTCAAAAACACAATATGGGTATCGTTTTTATGGTTTATCGGGTCGCTGATCACGATAAATACAACGATTTTAAAATCTAATGAGGTGGAAAAGATATTTTCTCCCCTGTTGTTGTGCAATGGGGTTAAAATATCCAAAAGAGCCATAAGTGTAGGTTTAGTTTTTATCTATACTTCTGGTTCAAGATTTCAAATTGACACGGAAGTTCCTTATAGGAAGGATTTTTCAAAGTTCACCTCCTAGCATGATAATTTGACAGGGGCAAGGACAGGGACAGGGACAGGGACGGGGACGGGGACGGGATAGTGTTAGGGTTAGGGTTAGGGTTAGGGTTAGGGTTAGGGATAGGGATTGGGATAGGGATAGGGATAGGGATAGGGATAAAAATAGGGGACGGGGACGGGGATAGGGATAGGGGAGGGTCGGGGACAGGGACGGGACGGGGGTGGGGACGGGGACAAGGATAGACATAGGGACGGGGATAAGAATAGGGATTGGGGTCGGAAATTATTCCGGTCGGCAATCGCTATCTAGGCAGTGTAAAATGCAGGTGGCTCAGCGGGAAGGGATTAGTAAGTAGGCATCGGCGAGTATCCTGCATCCGTGATAACTATTATATTCAATGTGCTGTAAGAAGATCGTTGTTTGCTTGCCTTTTATATGTTTACATTTGCAATAAGTATAAGCAAAATGGAAAAAATTGTAAGCGATAATGCAAGGAAGTACTTTTTACCCTACCGACCATAGCGTCGAGATACTGGCTATGTGGGTTGTATGAAGTTTCCCCAGTATAAATATTTATATAGGTAAAATACATACATATTCGTACCTACTACTTACGCTGTGGTCGCTGTGTAACAATTCTACAATCATTGCAAGAATTTCTTTTAAAACAATAGTAATATGTGTAAGGTACAGTCAACCAAAAAGCAGTGTAAGGTTTTTGGCTGACCGTACAGCAAATAGATCAGTTACAATGGCCCCCCAGTCGAGAATTGCCCCGCTTTACCTTAATCGAAATAATCGCGGACAGATGTACCTACAAAGAAACCTACGGATCCAAATGAAAATCTTATTTTTTTGTAAACGTTTCAATAAGAATACTTTTATTACGCGGGTAAAAGCTAGTTTTTATATAAAGCAAAAACGCATCCGGCGGAAACTGAACCCGCATTTTCTGCAATCCGTACATCGCTCTTAACCAATTGAGTTTCGGAAGCCGCGCCGGACCACGCAAGCAAATCTTTCCATGCCTTTCCTATTGGGGTGGCCTTGGGCGTAGCGGCATCCGTACTGTGACAAATTTCACACGTAGGTACTGAGAAAGTGTGTTGAAAGTAATGAAAAGGTGTTTATCCACAAATAACACACGCGTAAGAAGTCGCAGGCAATTACTAGTCGCTCATAATAACGTTTAAAAACTAACCTCGGACGTTTTGAAGACAGCTTTGTCCCGTGATTTGGGAGAAAATTCGAGAACACGAATTTATGGGATTGTCCCGTGTTACATAAATTCCAATGTGTAGGTACAGTAGAAATATGGGAGTTGTAGCTGATTTATCAGAGTTTAGGTAGTTTAGGTAGTCTATATCTTTATGTATTTAAATAAATATAAACAAAATCTACCCCCAAAAGGTAAAGGTTTCCTATGCTAGTTGAGGGTTAATGAAAACTATACACCATAGAGTATATTGAATAGTATGGTATAGAGTTGTCAGTCAATGTTTTCGAATGTAGCGCCATCTATTATTAAGTTACGACAACTTTTCATGCCTAAAGGTTCCCTCATAAAGCTTGTGGACCCTTTGAACATGGAACGCCACATATTTATGGCGGGATTTCTAAATTTCATCGCTAACTTATTTGTCAAAAAAGATAACAATTTTAAATTTTACCTTTTAATTACAACATGTAATTAACCGTAGAATGCCGTTCGCTAGTTTGCGGGTGGTACAGCGACATCTAACGAAAAATGTGGACATCAAAAAATACTTATACATTTTACCACGGTGTTTTCAGTCAAAGGAACTAGTAAATCCGATGTACTTAGGATATGTTTAGGAAAATTAACGATAGAGGGCGTGAAAAACAATTATATGCCGTAGTGCAAGTTGTTCGCTAGATGTCACTGTTACCCCCGCAAACTGGGTAATGATTTGTTGTCGTAAAATGTATAAGTATTTTTTGATGTCCACATTTTTCGTTAGATGTCGCTGTACCACCCGCAAACTAGCGAACGGCATTCTACGGTTAATTACATGTTGTAATTAAAAGGTAAAATTTAAAATTGTTATCTTTTTTGACAAATAAGTTAGCGATGATATTTAGAAATCCCGCCATAAATATGTGGCGTTCCATGTTCAAAGGGTCCACAAGCTTTATGAGGGAACCTTTAGGCATGAAAAGTTGTCGTAACTTAATAATAGATGGCGCTGCATTCGAAAACATTGACTGACAACTCTATACCATACTATTCAATATACTCTATGCATTTTACGACAACAAATCATTACCCAGTTTGCGGGGGTAACAGTGACATCTAGCGAACAACTTGCACTACGGCATATAATTGTTTTTCACGCCCTCTATCGTTAATTTTCCTAAACATATCCTAAGTACATCGGATTTACTAGTTCCTTTGACTGAAAACACCGTGCTATACACGACCAAATAAAGAAGGTTTAAAGACAGTTCTCTCAGTGTCAGTGACACATCCGCTTGGCTTTTGTTTTCGTTTGGTTAATCGACAAATGTTGAATACACGAAAATAGGCTAGTCAAATCAGCTTCTTTTTAAGAACTGTCAACACGAAATTTGAACGACTGTTAATATGGAATTAATGTGAAATAGAATTGAGTGGCGTCACAGTCAACTGATTTAGGTACTTTATATGTATGTATATTTCTATCTGACTTCTAAACTATAAATTGGAGTTAAAAATTACTTCTGTCCTGTTTTTCTTATAATTATCTGATGCTTTATTTTGTGCATGGTATAATATATTTCATTTTAAGTACAGTCAAGTTGCCTAATCTGATAATTTGTTTACGTTCTTTTAAATATTTACTTACGACTTACCTAAAAGTACAGAGTAGGTATAGTAAGTATCTTGGCTGTAAAATGGAATGTAAATAATATTTGTACCAGTACAACCGCAGAGTTTTTTAATCACGGCTCTCACAGCGTTTTAATAACCCCAGCCAGCCGCTGCATTGAAACTGTTCGAGTCTGGTTTTACGATTCCTTTTAACGCAGCCTAAATTAAAAACCGTTTTTAAGCGGGGACTATAAAATCATTGCTATTAAATTTTGATTGAAACATTTGAAACCCTATCCTGTTCAACTATTTTATATGATTATGAAATGGTTTTGATACCCTGATAGCTTAGTGCGGTTTCGCACTACGCTACGGCCCATCTTCATAATCCAATTTCTTTCCGTCATAGGCTACTTGCCTCCTAGTCAAATCAGCTTCTTTTTAAGAATTGTCAAAACAAATTTGAACGACTTGCTAATATGGAATTAATATGAAATCGAGTTGAGTGTCGTCACGGTCAACTCAGTTATTGTATATATTTCTACCTGACTTAATAAATAGAAATTGGATTTAGAAATAACCTCTGTCCATGTTTTTCTTATAAGGAACAGCGGGGCAGCTTCTTTTTATGAATTGACAAAACGAATTTGAACGACTTGCTAATATGGAATTAATATGAAATCGAGTTGAGTGTCGTCACGGTCAACTCAGTTACTTTATATATTTCTACCTGACTTACTACATACTGACTGACTAAATAGAAATTGGATTTAGAAATAACCTCTGTCCATGTTTTTCTTATAAGGTACAGCGGGGCAAATCTCGACTGGGGGACAAATGTAACTGGTCCATTATTTCCATGTTTTACAATGTTTGCATTATTAAATAAATAGAGTGTCCACCGGGAGATTTGCCACGCTGTACCTTAGTTATCTGATGCTTTATTTTGTGCATGGTATAAAATATTTGATTTTAAGTACAGTCAAGTTCTCTATTCTTCGGATCTAGTGCGTAAATTGCCATATACCCCCTATGGCCCTACTTAGCCCTCTTTCACATGAATATCAGCGTAACGATTTTCGCGGTCGTATCAAAATATGATAAAATCTCTAAGGGCCAGTTGTATCAAACACATTTAACAGTCTGATCATTGTCTTGCAGCAGAGATCTACGAAAATTTTAACGGTGACAGATAGTTTGGTGCAACTGGCCCTAAATAATGCATTTTTATAACTGGGGGGCGATTTTTGAATCTCGCATACGGGAGGCTGGCAAACTGTCACTGCAATGTCACAATTTGGATTTCTTTCCCTTTTTGCCAAGAGTGGCACTGAAACTTAGTGGTTCATGTGCTCTGCCTACCCCTTTATGGGATACAGGCGTGATTATATGTATGTATGTATGTATGCATACGGGATTTTGTCCATAAAATACCGGTTGAAAACGGTGACTTGCTTATTATTTTCGGTAACAATTTTCTGAATTCGATCGCGTGAGACTCAAAAATCGGCCCACTGAAATGACCATCTTTTTCAGTGTTTTCAAAATGGTAAACGAAAAGATTTTATACGCCGAAGAGAAATTATACGCCGAAATAAATGCAATAATTACACCAAGATAGATCGGCCTCCAGTTACCCAAGGCTGTCTTGTCTGGGAACCTTGGTCACTTTTTCTTAATACATTCTACGTAGTTCAATTTATTATCAAATCAACAATCTGATAAATGATAATTAATAAATATTACGGGACATTACACAGATTAACTAAGTAACAGAGAACATGATAATCTCACGAAGGCTTGAGTTGTCGGTACTCAGACAACGATATACATAATAATTATGTATAATATTCTGTATAATATAAAAATACTTATATGCATACATACAAAATATCCATATCTGACCTCATCACACAAATAAATACCCTTACCGGGATTTGAACCCAGGACCGCGGCTTAGCAGGCAGGGTAACTACGCGCTAGGTCAGACCGGTCGTCAAATGGTATGTCTATATAATTTGGAAAATAATAATCATTATCGAGGCGATGAATTTCACACGAAGTAACTTTCAACGATTCAATGTTCAACGCTTTGTTACTTCTGATCACATGAATATTTCGCGCCTTAATGACTTTCGGGAAGATTCAAATTTTGAACAGAAAGTTCGATATTGTCTTGAAACCTTCTATACAATATGACTCGATATTTTGTGTTTAAGAGGCATCAGAGCCTGCAGGTACTATGAGTTTTTGAAGTTTTGGAATACGGTGCGTTTTCATACTATCCTTACCTCTCATTGTGCACCATCAGTCACATAAATAACTAATATTATATTATAGGAGACTCGCGTTAGAAACAGATAAAAAGTTACCTATGTCTTTCTCCATCCCTTCAACTACATATCTCCACTTAAAAAAACCACGTCAATTCCTCGCTTAGTTTTGCCGTGAATGATGGATAAACAAATAGACGCACACACTTTCCCATTTATAATATTAGTATGGATTCTTGCACAGATTGACTGAGTCCCACGGCAAGCTCAAGAATGCTGACAAGACAAGACCCAATGAAGTCTCCATAATTAACAAAATAAAATCTCTGTTTTGGGAAATTACTTGGCAAACTTAATTTATTCGTACAGGAGGGGATAAAACACGTCGCCTACTAATTAAATTAAACTTAATGAAACCTTGAGACTAATCGTTCGGTTAAGGTAATTAAGTCTTTGTTCTTAGAATTTTCTGATTTGCTATTACAAATTAAAACTGAACTGAGACAAAATCAGTTTAACGTCATAGAACAGTCAACGACGTATCTGCCAGAACACAGCAGTGTGTAAACGCTGACTTGATTCTTCGAAAACGAATGACATAGTTGCATTATAGGCACAAGAGCGCAAAGTAATTTCATACAAATTTTCACTTGATATTACTCTGGCTGGTAGAATTGACGTGTTTAATAGTTATTTGTTATACAAGGGGGCAAAATTGTATTTTAACGCCGAGTGTGGCATTTAAAAACGAGCAAGTGAAAGGATTCTATAGTTGAACCATGAGCGAAGCGAGTGGTTCGAGAATAGAATCCTGAACTTGCGAGTTTTTAACACACGAGAAGTAAAATACATTTGCACCCGAGTGTAACACAAAACTTTTCCCCTCACTACAGCGAAGAAACTACAACGCAATAAATGCGTTTTCCCCTCACTAGCTCGGAAACACGTGTTTTGTCCTTTAATACCAGCGGGTAAAAACGCATTTTATCCACTAGTGGGTAAAGTAATTTGACCTTGAATAAAGTCAAATTAACTGCTTTAAAATTTATAAAAGTAGGTGAATCTAGTAAAAAAGATGATTTACCACCTGTGGAACTACAGGGTGGCTAGCCGAATGGCACAATCGCTCACGAAACGCTCACGAAACGAAGCGCTAGTAGATATCTATCTCTATCGCGCTTGCGTATTGGCGCGACAGAGCCAGCGGCGTATCGCTTTCGTTTGGCGTCGGAGAAATGCCATTCGGCTACGGGGCCTGGAAGCAGTGATAAACGCAAAAATGCGTTGTAGTTTCCGCGCTATAGTGAGGGGAAAAGTTTCGTGTTACACTCGGGTGCAAATGTATTTTACTTCTCGTGTGTTAAAAAACTCGCAAGTTCAGGATTCTATTCTCGAACCACTCGCTTCGCTCGTGGTTCAACTATAGAATCCTTTCACTTGCTCGTTTTTCAATTCCACACTCGGCGTTAAAATACAACTTTGCCCCCTTGTATAACAAATAACTATTATCACTGCTTCCAGTAGTTCCACAGGTGGTAAATCATCTTTATTACTAGATTCAACTACTTTTATCAATTTTAAAGCAGTTTATTCAAGGTCAAATTACTTTACCCACTAGTGGATAAAATGCGTTTTTACCCGCTGGTATTAAAGGACAAAACACGTGTTTTCGAGCTAGTGAGGGGAAAAATAAATGATGGTTTTGAAACAGAAATGTTTCTTAAATTGATGGATTTGACTTTTTACACTACTACACTACTCCTTGTGTTGGTGTAGTGAAAAAAAAATGTAAAATAACTATTACCATATCATGGAGGGCACAGAAAACAGTGTAGCCTTACCATGAGTCTCGCACTAATACAGAAATCGCGAAGCGTCTGGTTGAGATAACTGGTGACCGAAGACCGGCGACTTCCTCGCACAATCAGCATTGCGATACAGCCAGGAAATGTCGCCAGTACCCTTGGTGCAATGCCTCAAGGGCCTATTTTAGACATTAGCTAGCTTTTAAGTTTAGTCTTAGTTTCTTATATAATTATGTAAATATGTTCATGTAACTAAATATATTAAAGTACTCGAAAGTGTCAGTATCACACTCGTGTTAAGTCTACAAATATATACCTAATATAAAAAAGTAAAGCGCCACGAAAAACAGCTTTACCTACCTACCTAACAAAGGTATTAAATGAAAATAACTAATAATTTCCATTAATATTATATCTGTAAACTTATGTTTACAGCTTATGCTTATTTACACATTTATGGTTTAAAAAAGTTTAAATCATAGGTAGAAGAAAATATTTGTATACAATGCCAATTCAATCCCTTTACCTTCTCCGTAATACGAAGTCAACGTCCGTATTAGTGGAGACGGTCGTTTACATGCGTAATAATAAAGTCGAGTTCGTTTACATCTACACAATTCTACTAACAACAATATCTTAACACGTTTTTGTGCTCATAACATTAGAGTCGTATCTAGATAGTTTTGTTCGCGTAAGTGCGTTTACACATTATCCGATCTGATATCGGATGTAGGACCGATATTCTACATTATCAAAGATAATAATGTTCCATCTTTGTCACGTCTCCGCGCCCTCTCGCAACACCGCTGTGTCACGCGCATCACTAACATACATATACCACATTAAATAAATAAAATAAATAAATATTGGGGACACCTTACACAGATCAACTTAGCCCCAAACTAAGCATAGCTTGTACTATGGGTGCTAAACGACGATATACATAATTAAATAGATAAATACACACTTATATACATAGAAAACATCCATGACTCAGGAACAAATAGCTGTGCTCATCACACAAATAAATTCCCTTACCGGGATTCGAACCCAGGACCGCGGCTTAGCAGGCAGGATCACTACCGACTGAGCCAGACCGGTCGTCAAAACATTACCGTCCAACAGCTGGCAAATGATTCTACAGGACTAAAGTTACCGAAAGCTCCGTCCGATATCGAATAATTGGAAGGTGCCTAGTACAAAAATAAATTCATCAGCGTACCTTTGGCATTAAGGACTGTATCGTTAATTATAGGGACAAAACAAACCTCGTCTAAATGTTGACATGTGCATAATTTTGTATTATTATGGTCCGAGAGTATGATCTGAAGGTATTGGTAAGTACTATTTGATATAAGAAGGTCTGATATTTTTTTTATTTTAGGGACTTTATGGTACTTTCATTAAGGTCTAGCAAATAAATTTCGGACAACCCCTAATCTGGCTTAATTTGAGAATATCTCAAAGACTCTTTGTACGATTGCGACAAAAAAAGGTTAATATGCTGCCAAAATATATTTTTTAAGAGTCCTCTTCATGGTTGTTCAATTGGGTACTTGCAGAATAAATGCGGTGAATTTATATAATTTAAAAAAACGCATTTTTGAGTAACGTTCCGGATTGCCGTAAATTTTTGATACAAGCAGGATGAGAGAATAGATAAAAAAAATAGGCATAGGCCAATCTCTAATAGACATTCATGGTGTTTGAACAGTGCCTAAACCAGATCGATATAAACAGTGTATGATAGTTAAATTCGACATCAAAGTCGGAGTTAGCGTAAGCGCCATGCCACATTCTCTAAATGGCCGCCATACACAGATCATGAACTTTATTTTTAAAAAATAACAGTGGCTAGACTATGTCTAGATATTCTGCTTTGTGGATCATGTGTCGTTGAGGTTCGCACTGTACAATTTTTTTTCGCAATTGTGTCGTCTTGTACGCACTTTGTGAATTTTCTAGTAGCATTTGTCCGAAATCGTAATTGGTACTCGGGAGAATTAAGTCAATGCTGTCTAAACCATTATGCTTTACGTCGAGCTTCTAGGACAAAATGCGTACCTTATTATGTGCCTTATTAAGCCCATGTCTTGTTATAAGAAAAAAATATAATAGCAAATAAATACGGCTACTCAAAGTTGTCTCCATATTTAACGATACAGTCTTTAAGCATTTTTTGATTGCATATCGTTTATTAGGAATACTCATTTATTACATACTCGTACATAAAAAAACATTGAAAGATATAAACTCTAAATTTCATATCCAACCGACTGCGCCAAGCATTGTACTGTTTAAATAAAACAATTAAGTTTAATAATCACATAATGCATATTATAAAGTCGGTTACAAGTTCCTTACATCTTGACAGACACGACGTGTCGGTCACGTAATACAGTGTCATCCCAGTGCGTTCCAAAATACTAACACTTAGATAACTATTATGAACATGTTGTATAATTGTACACTTGCACTAACTACATCCTATATCGGATCGGATTGTGTGAAAACGCTCTAAGTATGTAGGTAAACGAACTGAATATGTTTGGGCTCAGACATTCTGAAAAATTGAATGCAAATGTGTTTAGATCCCCAGCCTCGGATAAAGGGGCTTAGCATATTCGCACTTGTATTGCCATTTTCGGGCACTTTGTTTACTCACGTAGACAAAATGGTCGATTCTTTTGTAACAAATTGATATCTTTTTAGGGTTCCGTAGTCAACTAGGAACCCTTATAGTTTCGCCATGTCTGTCTGTCAGTCCGTCCGTCCGCGGATAATCTCAGTAACCATTAGCACTAGAAAGCTGAAATTTGGTACCAATATGTATATCAATCACGCCAACAAAGAGAAAAAATAAAAAATGGAAAAAAATGTTTTATTAGGGTACCCCCCCCTACATGTAAAGTGGGGGCTGAATTTGTTTTTCATTCCAAACCCAACGTGTGATATATTGTTGGATAGGTATTTAAAAATGAATAAGGGTTTACTAAGATCGTTTTTTGATAATATTGATATTTTCGGAAATAATCGCTTCTAAAGGAAAAAAAAGTGCGTCCCCCCCTCTAACTTTTGAACCATATGGGTTAAAAATATGAAAAAAATCACAAAAGTAGAACTTTATAAAGACTTTCTAGGAAAATTGTTTTGAACTTGATAGGTTCAGTAGTTTTTGAGAAAAATATGGAAAACTACGGAATCCTACGCTTAGCGTGGCCCGACACGCTCTTGGCCGGTTTTTATCTTAGGGTGCGTGTGCATAGATAAAGGTCCCTAAAACCAACGCCAAAACTGCTGTTGGCCTAAGCTGGTGGCCTAGCGGTAAGAGCGTGTGACTTTCGATCCGGAGGTCGCGGGTTCGAACCCTAGCTCGTATCAATGAGTTTTACGGAATTTATGTGCGAAATGTCATTTAATATTTGCCAGTCGCTTTTTGGTGAAGGAAAACATCGTGAGGAAACCGGACTAATTCCAATAAGGTCTAGTTACCCTTCGAGTTGAAAGGTCAGCTTTCGTAAAACTATTACCTACGTTAAATCTTGGGATTAGTTGACAAAGCGGGCCCCAGGCTCCCATGAGCCGTGGCAAATGCCGGGATAGCGCAAGGAGGATGATGCTAATAATGAAATAAAACTTTAATGAAAATGTCATGGTTTTGGAGATGGAACTTCCTTTACTTTTTTTCTTTACGTTTTTAAATTTAAACGGACAATATCTCAAAAACCATGACATTTTTATTAAGGTCAAATTTGCTTAATGTGACAGCTAATGAAATGTCCTATCACGCCTTTTCGTTTTGGCGTTGGTTTTAGGGACAGCCTGTATATTTGGTGAATACTCCTGATGTTATCCGACATAAAAGAAAAAGTGAATATTCGACGTTCACAGAATCCTATATGTGTCCAGTATTATTTCGATACGGCTTTGTAAGAGCTACTCACGGTTTTTTGATGAAATCCAATCAAGAGCTACTGCCGAAAAAGGAAATATATAGGTACACGTTAGGGCTTGCATTCCGGAATTCCGGAATCTCGAAATTCCGGAATTTCGGACATTTTTTCCGATATTACAGTTCCGGAATTGAAACACATAATCTCGAAAATTCCGGAATTGAAAAAAGATATATTTTTGAACGAAAACGTGTAATATCAGCCTGATTATTTTACAAAACTACCACCGCGTCTATAAAAGATATGTAAATTCATAAGTTAGACACTGCTCGGATTCAGGTAGTGCCTATTTTATGACCAAAGGGTTGCATCCAGGGCTAGTTAGAGCGAGATAGTGTAGTTTAACCCGCTAATATTATTTCTGGTTTTGCTCTCAATTGTTTTAGCTAATAAGTGAAATATATAATCAGTTTAAAGTACATATTTGCTGTAGAAAGTTGTGTTTTGTGATAATTTAAAATTACTAGCCGGGAGTTGAGTGTTATGCTCGAATACTGAAGGACAATTAAATATAAATAAATAACATTAGGTACATTATTATTTTATTAGCGTTATTTATGCTCAATTTATTAGATCGAACTTAAATTTCAGTAATAATCTAAATTTTACTTCTTTTCTCATAGCACTAAATATTTTAGGCATAAAGTCTTAAGTTCAGACGCAAATCGTAGTATTTGGTATTACATTCATTCACAAGCATAACGTCGTAGTTACTTTATACACTTTTCACAAAGACGTGTGCATATTTTACTAAACTCTATCTAAGTCTATTACCACTTACCACAAAATCGAAAGATTTGAGAAGCAAATGTATGGAAAATTATGAATATGAAAAGAATGATTTATTTTTTTTACAAAAAATTAAGGTGTACATGTACCTAGGAATAAATCATAAAATCTGTCTTTTTGGGCTAGCTTGGATATCTTTTGTCCCTACTCGAGTCTGATAAAGGTAATTAAATATTTCTTTTATTACAGTTATGTGAACAAGACGTTATGCCATTCTTGTAAATTATTACTTTTATATTATTTCGATGGTCAATGGATAAAAAAATAACTTTAACGTTGACCACTACCAGAAAACTGGCACTAAAACCTCGTTTTTATCGTTAACTGTAGTTCGAAATACCTTGCAAGACCGATTTTGACACAAAATGGGCTTTCCTGTAAAATTACTAAAATGCAAATTTCAGTGTTATATGCCTTTCAGGTACGGAGTTATTGTCTTAAACGTCGATTTATAATAAATTTCAATTTAAAATTGTATTATTTCATCAAAAACCCACCAGAAAACCAAACCAAAAAAAATTGTTCAATTCCGGAACTAGTTCCGGAATTCCGGAATTGAAGTCCAATCTCGAAAACCAGTTCCGGAATTGAAAATCGTCCGATATTGCAAGCCCTAGTACACGTGGAAATGTTATCTGATAAAAAGGTATACATATGTACGCGATGAAAAATGAGGAAATATATTCTTTTAAATTACTCGTAACTCAAAGTAGGCGAAAGTCAATAACGTTTAAAAACTTTAAAATGAGTGTTATATGTAATTTGATCAGCAATACACTGTTAAGATATTTCGGTTTACTCATATTATAAGTACACCGTGTATACAATACATTTTTTAGAAAAGACTAAAGTTAATCACAGACATACCTAAATTTTAAGAAGATGTATAAGACGACACAGAGAAGCTGTTATTGGAAAAAGAACTTCCCCTTAAGAGTATTTGAATAAATGAATCTAAATAATGTATTCCCATTATTTATTTACGTAGAAATGTGTTTGTGAATTAGTCTACCATGTATTCGTTCGGGAAATTCACGGCCTAGCTTATATTCTACTAAAATTTGCGTTTGCCTCCCTGTCACAATTACGCACCAATTTGCCCACAAAATGAGGGCAGCACCAGTCATGCACGTAGTGAATATCTTTATATACTAGAATACTAAGTTAAGCGCTGGTGGGTGGTGGCCAAGCGGTAAGAGCGTGTGACTTTCAATCCGGAGGTCGCGGGTTCAATCCCCGATATAGTTGTCCCCATACCAATGAGTTTTTCGGAACTTATGTGCGAAATGTCATTTGATATTTGCCAGTCGCTTTTCGGTGAAGGAAAACATCGTGAGGAAACCAGAGTAATCCCAATAAGGCCTAGTTACTTTTCGGGTTGGAAGGTCAGATGGCAGTCGCTTTCATAAAGCTACTAGTAGTAAAGCGGACTCCAGGCTCCCATGAGCCGTGGCAAATGCCGGGATAACGCGAGGAGGATGATGATAATGACTAGAATACTACTTAAGTTCATAGTTACACCGCTTTCTAAGTTACAATTGATCATACAGGATTAACGTGGAGCCCCCATATCGACCAACTCTGTAACCGCCTGTCATCCGCTTGCTTTGCCCTGGGTAGACTTAGCCCCTGCATAAATAACAACAACGTCAAAAAAAAGCTTACTAAGGCTATTTTCATTCAATACTTACATACGGTATCGACCTGTGGGGTGACGCTGCGGACCGACTTAGGCCGTTCAGACTCCAAAAAGAGCCATTCGGTGTATATCTGGAGTCCCATGGGATCACCCCGCCGTGTGCATACATTTTCGAAGTGGCAAAATACGTGAGACGCAACATAGCACAGTTCCCGACCCGCAGCAACGCACGAGGTACGGCTTCCAGAAGGCGTAATGAACTTTATCCACTTCAAACACGACTAGCCAAGTCTAAGAAGTGTATGCATACGGTAGGACCTAAAGTATATAACAAAATCCCGCTCGAGTTGAAATCAACAACCAGCGAAAAACGTTTCTTTGAAAAACTTAAATCTAAACTGGTGTCTGACGCACACTATTCAATTGATTCCTATTACGAGACCTAACACTTACCAAACGAGTAAACTGTAAGTATACAAATATACATATACTTATAAAATTCGATTAATGTAATTTTTAATCTAGCAGTAAGCATGCCAATGTATGTACCTGACGTGTAAATTTTTTTTTATCAATAAAGGATTGTATTGTATAATAAATATAGTCATACCTTTGCACGCAACTGAGAGACCACTTAATAAAACCGAAAAAGCAGCACATGTCAGGAACGGCTGGTCCTTAGCAACGGCGCTTCCTTCGGCTACACTTCCTTGGTTCTAAACCTTCCATTGCAAGCTTTCGTTGGAACTCTGAAAAAGGAAAAAAAATACATTTAATAACCCACTTAACCACAAAAGAAAAATGTTGGAAAAACCCCCGACATAGTGGACTGATTTTCATGAAACATGGCTAAGAACTAACTCTGCTTTCAAACAAAAAAAAATCTAAATCGGTTTATCCGTTCGGGAACTACGATGCCACAGACAGACATACAGACAGACAGATAGAAACGTCAAACCTATAACACCATACAGAGGTTAAACACAAGGTGGACTTGAATTGTGCAAATAATTGGACTTGGACACGGTGCCAATAGTGCAGCGATTTTAATTTTACATTACGATACAAGTGCGAAGTGCGGAAAAGAGGAAGTTTAAAATTAGTGACGATAAATTAAAACACCACCGACAGGAGTGTTTTAAATCGACACGAGTTTTCATAACAACCTTAATATGAAAATTATATGAAATTATATTTATATGAAAATTTATTTTACAAAATACCTATACACATACACAACAATGTACAAATGGTAGGTTTAATGAATTATAAATTACCTAACTAAAGAAATTCAATGAATGCAGAGAATTGGAATAAAATTAACAGAGAGACACACAAAACACGTGCCGTGTAGGTACAAGGTTATACCGTAGGCAAGGTTACTATTAAATTCTTCAAAAGTGCCGTATTACAATTCATAGCATGGGTGTTTGACATTTCAGGTTAGGTACATAGCCAAATTACGCTAGCTATCTCTATTCATCTTCCGTATTGGCGCAACAGAGCCAGACTGCGTTTTGATCAGCGTCTGGCGACAATGATTGTCATTTGGACTAGGCCGGCTGAATACGTTACTCGAAGGCACTGGTCCCACCAAGACCGAGTAAGCTATGAGCTATCGTCTATAAAAACGAACAAAAGATAGTCGCTCCCGTGTTAATAATTAAAAAAAAAAAATTCAGTCGAATTGAGAACCTCCTCCTTTTTTGAAGTCGGTTAAAAAGAGACGCGATGATAGCGTGGGCGAGTTAAGGTGGTTTTCCACCGGCAGGGCGTGAATGGGCAGAGCGGGGAGGGAATTGAAATTTGTATGGCAAATTTTCAATTCTCGCCCAGCGTGCAGCGCATCTTCGGTGGAAACAGTAAAGATTGACTGGGCTGTGCGGGACTTCAATTGAGATATTTATTCGTGTAAAAATGAACTGTATTGCTTCCGATTTAAAGTATAAATTAACTCTGATGGTAGTTATCCACCGGCAGGGCGAGACGAAAAGTATCTCAGCGTGGAGGGGAGTGGATTGACGTGGATGTGCGGGATGTGAATTGAAATATTTGTTATTGTAAAAATTAACCGTATTGCTTCCTACTTAGAGTATAAATTAACTCGAAGGTGAGTGTTGGCGATGCGTACTCATATACCTGTGGCTAGTTATAGTTTAGTAGTTTTACTTAAATAAAAACACTGCCATGTGAAATTAGATTTTAATTTCTTAGACTTAAGGTCGAATATTGTTTGTAGCATAAGCCATGCAATACGTTGCTATGCGCCGTCGGGCAGTCCGCTGCCGGCCGCGAGCCTGTTAACGTACGCTCTCGTGACATTTTTTGTAACTTTGTGTGTTTTCCGAAATACAATCTTCATAATTGAACCTCGGACTTCTTCTTCATGAACCCTACCACTAACATAGTGGTCCTTCGAGCCGGATCCATGCAACGCACTCCAATCAAGATCGAAACACGTCGGTCTAAAGCGCGCCGTTTAGAACTAGAAAAGAGGGTTCTAGAAGATCAACAGAAGATGTCCCAAAAGGACGAGAAGAGTGAAGCACCTCATGGTCAGAGTTCTACAGCCAGGTTGGAGGAATTTGAGCCAGTTTCAAGTATCCCGAGAGATTTGGTTAACACAAAACCAATTGAGGGTAGTGTGAAATCTGAACCAACCGCCGCAGGATTCCTCAAGAAAACGCTTCCTCCTTCTGCTTCGTACGTGAGCAAAGCTTCCAGCAGTAAGGGCTCAAGGATGTCATCGGCTTCTAGAACGGCTAAGAAGAAGCAACTTTTATTAGAAGCCGCAAAACAAAAAGCTGCCATACAGATGGAGATCATCGATAAGACTCTGGACGCTCAATTAGCAGAGCTGGACGACGAGGATCAAGAGTACGGTTCACATGTAAGTCGAAGGAGTTATTCTCGGAGTCACGTCGCTGATTGGGTGGAAAATCAGAGCAACTTGGAACCGCAAGAGGATCAGCAGCAAGCCCCCGAGTATGGATTAAATACGGGTGAGTTGCATCAGCATGCGCCACGTCCTCCGCCCGAGCTCGGCCCAGCGCCCCGAGCCACCGCGCCCGCGCCAGCCCCGGCGCTCGGCCCGGCCGCCCCGCTGCCGCCGCCGCCGCCGCCCGACGGTACCGTTATGGCGCTCCAGAGTGCGATCCAAGTTATGGCCGATGCTGTGAAGAACATCTCCACTGCTAATACACCGAATACCAGCCTGCTCAGTCGACTCAGCACGCCGATCGAAAGATCTCCCCGAGTTCTCCGGCGATTATTTAGAGTGGTTGCAGTTTAAGCAAGCGTATTACGAGTCTACTGAGATATGCAAATTCACCGATAAGGAGAACCTTTGGAGACTCAGAAAATGTCTGCGCGGAGCCGCTAAGGATGCAGTCAACGCTTTGTTCATAAGTGCCACGTCACCTGAGAAAGTCATGTCGGCGTTGGAACTACGTTATGGTAACTCTGAGTGCATCATTTCCCGCGTTTTGTATGACATTAAAAAGCTCCCACCGCTGCACCAAGATTACCACAGGGATATTATTACGTTCGCGTTAAAAGTGCAGAACTACGTGGAAGCAGTACGAGCAGTCGGTCAAGAGGAGCACTTGCAGGGAGTAAATATCGTTTCCATTATTTTGTCTAAGCTGCCGACCGTACTAGTATCGAAGTGGTCAGATTACAGCTTCAACTTAATCAAAGATGGTAAAAAACCTAGATTGGTCATTATGTCTGACTTCCTTAATGAAGAGGCGGTCAAGATATCCACTACTGCAAGTACCTATATTGCCACAAAAGGTGAGAGTTACAAACATAAAACCTCAGACACAAACAACGCACGTAATCATACAATATTAGTGCACGGCGAAGGAACTGATAAGAAATGCATTTTTTGTCGAACATCTGTTCACATGATAACCGATTGTAAACAGTTTAAGCGAGCGCTGCGCAAAACCAGATGGCAATTTGTTAGAAAAAACGGCCTATGTTATAAATGCCTAATATCCACACATGAACGTGAATCATGCCGTGCGCCCGCTTGCGATAAGGACGATTTGTGGCGAAGCACATCATCGGCTGCTGCACTACACGGTAAACAAGAACGAGGTACCGCTCGCGTCATCATCATCATCGGCACCCCCTTCGAGTTCTACCACCAGTGCGTCAGCGCAGCAAGACCACGAATCTAAATCCGTTTCTGAGACTTTGGCCCATATTAAAACGGGTGATAAAAGGGTCTTGCTGAAAGTAGTGCCTATTAGTGTTCACGGACCAAACGGCGTATTTTCTACTACGGCTTTGTTGGACGATGGTTCTTCGATCAGTTTAATAAGTTCGAAATTAGCGCGACGCGCGGGTTTAAGTGGACGTACTAGCATGTTTAGCACACACGGTGCATTTGTAGGCAGTGAATTAGTGCGTAGATCGGCCATTGTGAATGTGAACATTACGGCTATAGACAATAAGGTGCATAATTTAAGGGTTCGTAGTGTCGATGATTTAAGTGTACCTGTGCAAACTTTATCGATTTTAAATTCTGTTAACTATTCTCACTTGCAAGATATTAAGGATAAATTATGTACTTCCGATTCAAAACCTGAGATGTTAATTGGTCAAGATAACTATCATTTAATATTGCCTCGTATAGTTAGGGAGGGTAAAAAGAACGAGGGTTACGCTAGCCTCACTCCCCTGGGTTGGTGCGCTCATGGGAAGATGTACGTGCCGCAGGGCGGCCGCCCGCCCAAGCAGGTCGAGTCTAACCTTTTTATTTCAGAGTCAGAGGACATGACGGATGAGCAGGAGGGCCTCGAGCTGCTGAGGCAGATCCACGAGGAGGTCCGGCTGTCGTTCAAGGTGGACGCGACGGGCGTGTCGTGCTCGCCGCGGCAGAACGCGGAGGAGGCGCGCGCGGTGGCGCTGCTGCAGCGCTCCGCGGAGCTGCGCGCCGGCCGCTGGCACGTCGGCCTGCCGTGGAAGGAGGACCACCCCGCCATGCCTGACTCGTATCCTAGCGCTCTCAAGAGGATGAAAGGTATCGAAAGAAAGATGACCAAGGACGCCGGTTTTGCTGATAGGTATCGGGAGCGCGTGAATCATTTACTTGAAAATGATTACGCATCTGAACTGTCAGATACTCAGGTGAGACCTAAAACATGGTATCTCGCTCATTTTGGCGTAGATAATGTCAATAAAAAGCGCCTGCGCTTGGTCTTCGACTCGGCAAATAAGGTAAATGGTTTATGTTTAAATAATTTCTTATTAACAGGTCCCGATATGTTGTCATCACTATTTGGTATTATGTTACGCTTTAGGGAAAATAAAATTGGAGTAACAGGTGACATCAAAGATATGTTTTTAAGAATCAAAATTCGAGCCGAAGACCAACACGCTTTAAGGTTCCTGTGGAGAGACAGACCCACTGAGGAGCTAAAAACGTATGTAATGACGTCACTTCCCTTTGGGGCTAATTGTAGTCCATTTATCAGTCAGTTCGTTAAGAACTTGAACGCGCGACGATTCGAGTCTACTTTGCCAGACGCTGTCGACGCGATTTGTAATTCGCATTATGTGGATGACTACATAGACAGTTTCACCGACGAAGCCTCGGCCATCAAAATGGTAAGAGAAATAAATTCTATTCACAGCGCCGGCGGGTTCGAAATGAGAAACTGGACTAGCAACAGCGTCTCGGTTTTAAACAGTCTGCCAAATCAAACCTTAGGCACAGCGGCCGTAAGGTTTAAAGTCGATCGGCAGCAGGAAGGTGAGCGTACTCTCGGGCTCATATGGTATCCAGCCGATGATAAGTTAGCATTTGACTTATCATTAAAACGGATTCCCGAAAGTATCGTAAACGGCGATGAGCGCCCTACAAAGCGTCTTATGCTTAGGGTAATAATGTCTATTTTCGACATATTAGGATTTTTATCTCCTTTCACCATTCAGGGTCGTATAATGCTGCAGGACACTTGGCGATTAAATGTAGACTGGAATGATTATATTCCAGACGCTATTTATGATAAATGGCGAAAATGGATTGACCTACTTAAGGTAATTAGCGACATACGTATACCAAGATGCTATCAGTCAGCTGTTCGCAACCGCGGCCACGAAGATAAGGAGTCTTCGCCCGTGGGAGGGAGTGAGACGCAAGATCAGGCGGTCGAAGCATCGGTAAGTACCTCAAGTGCGACGTTGCCGCAATCGACGCTCGCGCCCGGCAACGATGCATCTACGTCATGCGCTACGAAAGCCTACGAATGCGTAGCGGAAGCTACGAGCACTACGCGCACGAAACAGGTAGGTTATAACAACTTACAACTGCACATATTTTGTGATAGTAGTACTCGAGCTATGTGTACTGTTGCTTACTGGCGTTGGGAGATAAATAATTGTATTAAAGTTGCATTTATTGCCAGTAAATGTAAAGTTATGCCAGTAAAGCAGCTAACAGTACCTAAGGCCGAGTTACAAGCCGCACTATTAGCCGCCAGGCTGGCTAATACTATAGGTAAGGAGCACAAGTTAGTTCCAGAGCGGCGTTTCTTCTGGTGCGATAGTTCGACTGTGCTACACTGGGTCCGTAATAACACGCGCACATATAAAACATTCGAAGCGAACCGGTTAGGCGAGATTGATGAGTTATCCCGTGTGGACGAGTGGAATTATATACCTACAAAACTGAATGTAGCAGATTTAGCTACACGGGAGACTTTCGATCACGCTCAATTAGATAAATGGTTCGCGGGTCCGAATTTTTTATATGAAGACGTGTCTATGTGGCCCAAAGATATTATTTTGCCGCAGCCAGACATCGCGCCGCCTGAATGTGTTGCTGTCGTACAGGAAGTGGTTTCAATTGGACTGGCTGTACCGGACCCCCTGCGGTTTTCTTCTTGGCTACGCTTGAAGAGGACCACGGCTACGGTACTAGCTTTTATTGACAAAAGATGTAAAGGTATACAGTCTCATGTCGATTGCGGTACTATGGAGCGTGCCGAAAGATTGCTTCTGCGGCACGCACAGGCGGAGTCGTTCGGCGAAGACCTCGTCAGAATTAAAAATGGTAAACCACTGCACCGCTCAAGTAGATTGGTCTCTCTGTCACCGGTGCTTGACGAACATGGTCTGCTGCGAGTAAGCGGCCGAATAGATGCCGTAATGGACGTACCTATCGACGTTAAGAGGCCGTTGATACTGGATGGTCGCCACCAGGTGAGTAAGTTAATCGTTCGAGATTATCACGTGACCCTGGCGCACGGTAACCAAGAAACCATCGTTAATGAGGTAAAACAACGGTTCTGGATCTTACGTTTAAGACCTACCGTTAAATTTATAGCATCTTCCTGTATGCTGTGTAGAATCCGTAAGTGTCAACCGAGGATTCCACGAATGGGGGACCTACCGAGGGCTCGGATGGCACACCATCAGCGTGCATTCTCCTACTGCGGTTTAGACTTGTTCGGACCGATGGAGGTCGTCGTGGGACGACGCCGCGAAAAAAGGTATGGAGTTTTATTTACTTGCCTGACGGTGCGCGCGGTCCACATTGAGCTGGTCTCCTCTCTGACGTCGGACTCGCTGATAATGTCGCTGCGCCGGATGGCGGCCAGGCGTGGCTGGCCATCACACCTGTACTCAGATAACGGGACAAACCTGCGCGGCGCCTGTACTGAGCTTCAGCGATCGATGCAGGAACTGAACACTGAAGAACTGAAAAGTTATGGTGTCAACAAAGGTATGGAGTGGACTTTCATACCTCCCGCTAGTCCCCATTGGGGTGGGGCGTGGGAGCGTTTAATACGTAGTCTCAAGTCCTCTCTCAAAGTCATTTTAAATGAGCGTGCACCACGGGACGAAGTTTTAAGCACGCTCATGGCGGAAGTCGAAAATATAGTGAACAGTCGTCCCTTGATGCACGTCTCCGTGGAAAATGGAGATGTAGAATCTCTCACTCCAAACCATTTCCTCCTTGGTACGTCGTCAAACCTGCCTACTATCGGTACCTTTGACGGCTCTGATCTGTACCTGCGGAAACAGTGGCGTACAGCTCAAAGGCTTACCGATATGTTTTGGCAGAGGTGGATGAAGGAGATCCTACCGGACCTCATACCAAGAAGGAAGTGGCATGAGGAAAGTAAGCCGCTGCAAGTCGGCGACCTCGTCCTTGTTGTGGACCCAAACTCTCCTCGCAACATGTGGCCAAAGGGTTTGGTCACACAGGTGTTTCCAGGTAAGGACGGACGAGTACGGTTGGTCGAGGTGAAGACAAAGACAGGGACCTGGCGCCGCTCTGCGGCACGCATCGCGCCCATCTCTTTGGATAATTAGTGCTGACACAGCACTAGGGTGGGGAGTGTTGGCGATGCGTACTCATATACCTGTGGCTAGTTATAGTTTAGTAGTTTTACTTAAATAAAAACACTGCCATGTGAAATTAGATTTTAATTTCTTAGACTTAAGGTCGAATATTGTTTGTAGCATAAGCCATGCAATACGTTGCTATGCGCCGTCGGGCAGTCCGCTGCCGGCCGCGAGCCTGTTAACGTACGCTCTCGTGACATTTTTTGTAACTTTGTGTGTTTTCCGAAATACAATCTTCATAATTGAACCTCGGACTTCTTCTTCATGAACCCTACCACTAACAGTGGTATTCTACCGGCAGGGCGCGACGAGACATCGCGATGGCGCGGATTGAAGAGGATGTGCGAGACTTCAATTGAGATATTTGTTACTGTAAAAATGTACCGTATTGCTTTCGACATAGAGTATCGTATGAAACCTACAATCTACGGCAGGCACGCGCAGGCTCGCGCAGGCCCGCGATGGCTATTAATGGCAATTTTTAGTGGAAAAGGGTCAGGGCGATTTCAATTTCCTCTCTGCTCTGCCCATTCACGCTCTGCCGGTGGAAAACCACCTTTATAGCTCGTAACCGAGCTATGAGGTGTAAATCGCTCGCTCTCTGTTTTATTTACACGGGAGCGGCTATATTTTGTTCGTTTTATAGCCGATAGTTCATAGCAAGGATTATTTATAAAGGATTTACATACTTCATATTAAGAATCGTACCTCGATTCTTTAGCGCCACCTATTAAATACTAGCATGACCACACTGATGATGCTACAATTTTTTTTTTCAAAATGTGTATTGTCGTGATATCATGATTTTAAAATAAAGAACAATGTTATGTAGTAATGTAATTTTATTTTATTGTAAATATAGTGTATTGTTAATTAAGGGTTATATAATAAGTAGAAATTCAAATACAATGTATATAACAAATACAAACACAACACAACAACAATAACAACAACAATGTATACAATGTATATATACTGAATAAATAAATGAATGAAAGAATGAAAAAGAAATATGTCATTTGTTCTTATAAAAAATAAAAACACGCAAAAATATTTGGGAAAAATATGATTTTGGCCACTTTCAGGCTGCAAAACAGCGCTATCTAGTTTTAAGCGTAAAAGGCCCTTACATTTCAGGGGTACGCTTTTTTGTATGAGCTTTGTATATCCAGTAGACACTGTAATTTAGTTTCATTTATTTTGTTTTAATTTTAATTTTACCACTAATTTAATTTAATTTTACATCTAATTTAATTTAATTTTACATTTCATTTTAATTTAATTTGTGTTATTTGTTGTATTTTATGGGTTCAAGGTCTGAAATAAATGTTTTTTTTTATTATAATTTTATTATTTATTTGTCAGTCCGGTATTAAATCGTTCTTGGTTCATAGCTTACTAAATAGCTTTTGGTGGGATCAGGGGGGTTACCATGACGTGCTAAAACCGTTCAGTTTAGGTTGAGAGAGAGGGACGGAGCTATGTAACTGCTATAGCTGTGTCCCTTTCTCTCAACCTAAACTGAACGTCTCTAGTACATCATGGTAACCCCCCAGTACCTAAATGTGACAGGCTGATGACTGAGACTTTCGACGACCGATCTGGCGCAGTCGGTAGCGACTATACTTGCTAAGCCGATGCACGATGGTCCTGGGTTCGAATCCCTTTGAAGATTGTTCAAATTGTTTGGTGTGTTCTCGGAGGTATTTCTAACTATAATTTAAAGCTGACAGATGAAACTTTTGCGACTGTTCTACTTTGACAGATTTTCCTTTACTTTCTACACTTCATACCACGGCTTCATACAGTCACCGGCACAAACAAGTGATGATTTCTGTGCCTTGTCGCTTTTAATCGTTTGACAATTTCGTATGACATTTCAAACAAGACGTTAATGTGACAAGGTATAGAAATCCGTACTTACTAATATTATAAATGGGAAAGTATGTGTGTCTGTTTGTTTGTCCGTCTTTCACGGCAAAATTGAGCGACGAATTGACGTGATTTTTTAAGTGGAGATAGTTGAAGGGATGGAGTGACATAGGCTACTTTTTGTCTCTTTCTAACGCGAGCGAAGCCGTGGGCAGAAGTTAGTCATCACATATTTATGCCGGTGACTGTACTTAGCCGCTTGGAAACGGTCAAAAATGTAAATGAATGATTCATGAGCCCATTGTGGTGTGTCGAGCTCATTCTGTATGCACTCTGTTGGTGACAAATGGCCGGAACGTAAAACTGCGGTTGTATTAATTGTTGAAATGGAGGCTCTATTTCAGTCGGGTTATTCTCCACTCTTAGAGATGTGATTTAAGACGAGGGGCAAATTTGTCAAACCTAAACTTTGATTTCAGATAAGACGAACCAAGAAATACGTTCTAATAAATCCATACTATTTATATACTATATAATATTATAAATGGGAAAGTATGTGTGTCTGTTTGTTTGTCCGTCTTTCACGGTAAAACGGAGAGACGAATTGACGTGATTTTTTAAGTGGATATAGTTGAAGGGATGGAGAGTGACATAGACTACTTTTTGTCTCTTTCTAACGCGAGCGAAGCCGCGGGCAAAAAATAGTATCATATACTTAAATAAATATTATGGACTGCTGGAATACGATATAAAACTTACATTAATAATATGACTAAACAATTAAAACTATAAAAAATAACGAACTACGTATAAAAATACTTAACTACAAAAATTAAAAAATAAGACAGTTACAAAGAGAAATAGACTGCTTATACACAGGTTGACTGAATCCCATAGTAAGCTCAAGAAGGCTTGTGTTGCGGGTACTCAGACAAAAATATATACATACATATAATATACAAATACAAAACTTCTATGACTCAGGAACAAATACCTATCTGTGCTCATCACACAATCACCGGGATCGAACCCAGGACCTTCATAAACTTTTATATAGCCTTTTAAAAACAAAATAAATAAATAAATGAATTCATACCTTATCTCAAACAGGCAAATTACATTACTACCTCTATATGAATTTAAAAGTAGGATTAATAATCCAAAAGAAGGTAGATAGATAGATAGATAGATAGATAAAAATCTTTATTCTTCTCATTATTACATGGCTCTAATGGCAAACAATTTTGAAATTTATGTATACATACATCGTTATTAGTTAAAAGTAAAGTTAAGTAAATAGAACATGCAGAATTAAAGTTATATGTAATTGGTAACATGCATTAAACTAAACCCTAAACGTATACAAACAGACACTGTAAATAAGGTATAAAAATAAGTTGAGCCATGTGATGGTGCGAAGAAGAGGCGCTGACTCAGCATCAAGCTGCGGAGACCCGCAGCGCTGGTATTCTGTCAGAACCGAAAGAGTAGTGACGCTAGGTGTGCTGCACAGAGTGAACCAGAAGCCGACTTCATCTGCTCGATAGATATATTTGTATATATATAAGTAAGTAAGTAAGGTAAGTAAATTTGTTATTCATAGGAGTTTATTTGAGGTACTAAAAGGATGCTTTTAGAATGTCCCGCCGCGTAACACGCCTCGCCGGAACTAAACATTACAATTGGGCGTTGAATTTGGGTGGATTGTGCAGTAAATGCTGATGGTCGAGTGACGTGACAGTTTATTTGGTTAGGATGACTTTCTTTGATATCCTTTGCGTTTGCGACTAGAGAGGTTTTTTTGTATATATGCCACATCGATTACTTGCTGGCACCTACTGACTTCCTGTTTCTAATCTGGGGGCGATTTTTTAATCTAACATACGGGATTTTGTCACTAAAATACCGGTTGAAAACGGTGACTTGCTTATTATTTTCAGTGACTATTTTCTGAATTCGAACGCGTGAGACTCAAAAATCGGCCCCCTGTCCTATTGCCAGAAAGCGTCGCTGCGCTAAACGAAGTTACCGTTTCCCGGCTCTGTGCACCAGAAAAACATTATTATACACCTTGGCCTTATAAGAAAGCGTAAAGTCACATGTTTGTGATCTAAGTCATTAGTTACTTTGCTTTCTATATAATATGGACACCAAGTTTCAGTTAAAAGTTGTTCAACTCTCAATTAACGATTAATAATCAGAATATGAAGAAGCGCTGATGGCCTAGCTGTAAGAGCGTGCGACTTTCGATCCGGAGATCGCGGATTCGAGCCCGGGCTCGTACCAATGAGTTTTTGGAAATTATGTGCGAAATGTCATTTGATATTTATCAGTCGCCATTTTCGGTGAAGGAAAACATCGTGAGCAAACCGGACTAATTCCAATAAGGCCTAGTTACTCTTTGGGTTGAAAGGTCAGATGGCAGTCGCTTTCATAAAACTAGTCAACGCCAAATCTTGGGATTAGTTGTCAAAGCGGACTCCCATGAGCCGTGACAAATGCCGTGATAACGCAAGGAAGATGATGACGATGAAAAATCAGAACCTAGCCCAGAGTCCAGTAAAACTTAAGTTAACCACGGAATCCTAAAAATGTAGTGCAGTAGATTCTGACTTGCAGCCGAGTGCAACTCTCGCTAATTTAATAGAACTGGCCCCGTAGCCGAATGGCATTTCTCCGACGCCAAACGAAAGCGATACGCCGCGGGCTCTGTCGCGCCAATACGCAAGCGCGATAGAGATAGATATCTACTAGCGCTTCGTTTCGTGAGCGTTTCGTGAGCGATTGTGCCATTCGGCTAGCCACCCTGCTACCACTGCTCTTAGCGTTTTCTTAATCATGTTCCAGCTCGCGTATACAAACACTGGAAATGCTGTCTGCTAATTGCATTTAGGAAGAAACTACTAACTAATCAAGTTAGGTGTCTACTTAAACATTATAGCACTACCGTGAAGTCCGTGAAGGTGTTTGTTATTTAGGTACAAAAGTAGTTTCTGAAAGAATGCTCTACCGACATGACCTGGCCCAGGAATGTAGTCTGGCTCTGTCGAGCCAATAACCAATAGCGATAGAGACCGATTGCATTTCTGCGGCGTTACGCTTGATATTTTAGGCAACCCGCTCTAACCTCGCAAGTATCTAGTTTTTGAATGTTTTTATTTTGGACTTAACCAAAATTTTTTCCATAAACTTTAATCCGGTAGTTTGTAGCCGAATGTTACGGATATACAGGTTTTATATGAAGTAACGCTGCATAAATATCTGACACTCTTATGGCTCTAGAAATAAGACTGTGTCAGATATTTTTGCTGTACCTACTGACTGTACCGACGACGCGAGCAAGTAACGAATCTTAGGAAAAATATTTTTTTTCTTGCCTTTTCAGTACTTAAAATGTACTTGTAGAAAAATCCATTTATTGGTTTTCTTAGAATTGATTTCCCAGGTTGTTTTTCGACGCAGATATTACGAGAAAATCTGTTAGTTCCCATGTCTACCATGTTTATTTTATTACGTAGACTGGATTGTTTTGATATCGGAAAATACAATATTATGTAGCGTTAAATAATACCTTGTTAATCTTATTATCCGTCTACAGATACAGCAAAAAGTATAATTACATACGTTTGGAGTACCAAAAATGTTTATAGGACTTTATTACCTGTAAGTTAAGGTCGTCTATACATATTTTTGCACTTTACATAAATTCATATTATTGTTGCTGATCATACATACGTAAAGCTACTAATTAATAGAGATAGATTACAAAATATTATTATGAAGAAACGTAATAATGGCGACAAAATAATACATTACGATATTTATGATAAGTACGACTTCCGGTTCGAACGCCATCTTAGCGGTATCGTGTCGTGAATAATTTCTCCTCCTTTTGCTCATTAATGTTGTTTAAAGTGTTAATATCGATAGCTTATTATGCAGTAAACTAATGTTATAGTTAGTGAGAAGCTGATGAAGAATTCATCTCGAAACGCGTTTAACCACTTTTTTGTCGTCAGCGGCCGAAAGTCCACGTGCCCTTGTAAAATCTGGCTATCAATTTACAAGTGCCAACTACCGTACACTGTCGTACTTACCGTACCAAAATCAATACCAATTAGCTTATATCACCTTGACACTGGCAAAATAGTCCCACCAATGGACTGAGGCCATTTAATTTTAAAAACAACTTAAATGCGGCAGAGAGGAACTTCGAAACAAGTGGCGATAAATAATACGACCGACAGGAGTGTTTGACACGAAACTTGTACGCTGGGTTCGAACCCCGGTAAGGCCATTTCTTTGTGTGATTAATTAATGTTACTTCTAATAGTATTTATTTTGATATGTACCAGTAGCTACTTGCCACAAATTGTTATAAATATTATTTATCACACAATTATTAAGTCATTTGTTATATGTATGTATCTATGAGAAAAAAAGAAAAGCTTTATCGAATTTAATAAAAAGCTATATCCGGTAATTCCTGCTAATGAGCCTGACGATGTGTCGAATTACAAACAAAAAACACGGTGTAGAAATATGACATACGATATTTGGTTACTTTGCCCAAGTAAAATTGCAGAAGCCCAATGAAAGTAACGAAGTTTGACGGGTCTCGTCACGCGAAAGGATTAAAAAGTAATTGGTCGTGATGTACCTGAGTTTATTGAAAAATAAGTAAAATAACAACGCTTTTAATGCTGAAAAACAAGGTTATAGGGATCAGGCCTATTAAGGAATTTAAAATACCAAGAAACATTGGATATCTAATAGGTAAGTCTGGTATTTAAGCGTGTAGTGAAAATAGACTGATCTAAATCTAATTTTTTATAAATGCTATTAAAGGAATAAAACCAATTAAAATAAAAGTTAATCTGAAATCACGTAGGTTATTAGGCTGGAGAGTTTTTTTTAATCCAGAAATTGTTTAAAAACCCGTAACTGCAAACCCGTAAAAGCATGCAAGACGGATATATGAAAATATGTACGGAATTCGTATGTAATTGTATAAATTATTAAAAAAAATGTTTACTGACTACATTATGCGTGTAGATTTAGCGTAGGACTCGACCCTTGAGAAGCTGAAGGGGAACGAGTAACGAAACAAATAATTTTAAGAAATTCTATTATTAGGATTGTTTTTGTTCTCCGCTGGGGATTTTACAGAAATATCAAGATGTTGTGTTCTTTCATAAATAGTAATTGTCATCGTTAACTTTATGTATTAATATTTTATTTATAAATACGTTAACATGACATTACAGTAAACTAATACGCCATGAAACTTAAACAATAACAATGTATAATAGAAAGTACATATAATCACAGAATATATAATAGTACAAGTACAGAAGGCTCACTCCTTTGATGTTCACAAAACGCCGCCATTCTAAATTCTTACCTACATTAACAAACGGACCGCACGCGTGCAGACGACATTGAATTCTATTGCGCCGCGCGAAGGTCGTCGCCACTGAATGGGCCGCGAACTCGCGGCCGCCGGCATGTACTCGTAGCGCGGCGAAAGGATCGCGGAGTGAGCCGCCCCTGATATAATATAACTAAAGTGCTTTTCCTAACATACCATTTCATGAAAAAAAAAAAAAAAATTGTGCACATTAATATTAAAACACACAATTGCTACCTAAATCTTGTCTGCAAGATATCGCTTTTCAGCGATAAGATCGCCTACGCATGTTGTACAGTGATCTGCAAAATTGCATGGAGAAATTATGAATGAATTCATTGATAAATTCGCCATGCACTTTTGCAGCTGATAGTAGCTCTTCTATGTTGCGGTGCATACTTACTGTATTGTTTTCTGCATTGAGGTGTGCAATAAAGATATCTGTATTGTATTGTATCTTATTTGTAACAAGGGCTGTCGCGATTTTTTTATTACCTACCTTTTTTCTAACATTTTGAAGCAGGTTTCAGTTACACTGGTGATGGCCGCGGAAAGGTGATGATGTGCTGTAGCTACTTACCTCATTGCCTCACTAAAATGAAACTTGGACTCCGATGAATGACAGTGTGGTTCTCAGACGCCGATTGTTTACTCTGAGCCCCCCCATGATCTACCCAACGTCACAATCGTTTGTGGTTCGTGAGCGTATCGTAACTGAGCGTTTCTTTTTTTTTCGCCACTTTTATGAAATGTGATATTTTTGAAAAAAAATATGCTATTTCTACTCAGAATCACCAGCTTTTTCAATCCTAGTAGTTAAAAAAATTGTCGCATACGATTTTTTGTTATTTTGTTACCATTTTCCGTACATGTTGTGTGGGGTAACAAAAGAGGAAAGTAACAAAAATGTATGGAAATTCTGGGACACTTTTTGTATCCCAGTGTGATTGAAAGTACTCGTGATTCTGAGTACAATTGACCTAAAATTCCCTAAAAAAATCAAAATAAAAAAAATGGCAAAAAAAAAGAAATGCTCAACTAGCTCTTCTGGTGCCGCAGCCGAATGGCATTTCTGCGACGCGAAACGAATACGAAACGCCGCGAAAGGTAGTCTGGCTCTGTCGCGCCAATACGCAAAGAGCGATAGAGATAGATATCTAAGAGCGTTTCGTTTCGTGAGCGTTTGTGCCATTCGGCTATGTACCCTGAAGTGCACACTGGCGAAAAACACCAATTCCATGGCATAAATTTAAAAAATCAAAGTGTGTCTTTAATGGTTTTGCTTATATCGCTTGCCTAAACAATAAAACGGAGTATCTCTTCTCAGTACAACTCGGTCAATCAGTATACCTATTTCATGACACGTTCAGTTCAGTTTGATTTATTGTACGGTGCAATCCGCAATCAATTTTCTAGTAATTTTCAATGTTGATAATTGTGGTTTTCTTGACAATTAAGTACTCTAACAACAATGGATTGTATTGCTGGAGGTAAGGAAAACGTATTTAATATAATATTTGCCACCGAGTGAAACACAATTTTTTTTACAGCACCACCACGAACAAAATACTGACTATAAAGTCTATAAACCATCAAACTAAATCTAATCCATTAATTTATTCAAAATGTATGATTCAAAATAGTCATTTTAAGGTAACACACTGATTTAAACTTTCACGATTATTACACATCATTATTTTTAAAATCGGGACTTAATCGCGTATAACTACATATTAAACTGACCTCCAACGTTTCAAGGACGGCGTTGTCCCCGTGGTCTCGGAGAAGACTGGCTTGAAATGACATCAACACCTTCTGACAGCCGCGCGAGTTTTTCGAACTACCCGCACTTGGTTTTGATTATCAACTTGAACTGTTTGCGCACTAGGGATGTTACTCTGTCGACATACAACACTGACGATATTTGATTTAACTACTGTCGATATTATTTTCGGCTTACACTTATTAATGACAGGATTCCATGTGGATGAGATCCTAAAACCTTCGTCCCGATTGAAATTGCGATGTTTTTTGATTTCAATGGCTTCACGCACTTTTCTACTGTAGAAATGGCGTTCCATGGAAAGGACTTTAGGGTCATGTAGTTCGATCCAGTGGTTTGGCCCTGACTCTAACAAATGTTCAGCCACGGCAGACTTGTTGACCTGACGATTTTTCACAGCCGCGATGTGCTCCTTTACCCTTTCTTCTATGGTGCGCTTAGTTTCTCCAATGTAGGAGCTACCACAACTGCAATCAATTTTATAAACGCCAGGTGATTGAAACGGTATAACGTCCTTAGGTGATCTTAGGCTTCCTGCAACTTTGGATAATGGCGTGTACACCGTCTTTATAGAGTACTTTCCAAGTACTGTACCAACCTTATCCGTCACACCTTTAACATACGGCAGAAATGCCGGTTGTCTGGACACCTCAGGACGTTTCCCCCTTGCCTTCCGTCTAGGTTGCCACTTTTTATTCTTGTACCCGTTCCTTCTAAGCACCTCCTGAATATGTGACAACTCATCCTTCAAATATTCAGGGTCACACAGATCATACGCTCTATTCACCAGCGATGAGACAACTGACTGCAGGTCGCAATTTCAATCGGGACGAAGGTTTTAGGATCTCATCCACATGGAATCCTGTCATTAATAAGTGTAAGCCGAAAATAATATCGACAGTAGTTAAATCAAATATCGTCAGTGTTGTATGTCGACAGAGTAACATCCCTAGTGCGCAAACAGTTCAAGTTGATAATCAAAACCAAGTGCGGGTAGTTCGAAAAACTCGCGCGGCTGTCAGAAGGTGTTGATGTCATTTCAAGCCAGTCTTCTCCGAGACCACGGGGACAACGCCGTCCTTGAAACGTTGGAGGTCAGTTTAATATGTAGTTATACGCGATTAAGTCCCGATTTTAAAAATAATCATTTTAAGGTAAATTCTAACAGTTAACTTAAGACATCAAGTTAAAATTTGTATGAATTTACTTTGCACTCTTGTGGATAAAATGCAATTTTGCTATCCGTTTTCGAATAGCAAAGAGAGCCTTTACCAGTTGGTGTGGTGAAAAAAATAATTTCATGGACTAAAAGTTCACTTTCCTGTGCATTCCCGTCCTAAAACTGGATTAGTTTTTATTATCCTTGTTTATCAAGGCAGCAATGTATAATCTATTTTGCCTATACTAGCTAGCCTATACATTTGAACAAACTTTGAATCCGGGTTTGAGCCATGAAATCGGGGCTTTTCACCAGTGTGCGTAGCGTCAACGTTTGTCACTTTACTAGTCCAGCACGGGAAGCATGGTCGCGCGATAGACGATTAAATATCAGGCCGTCCCTATCGCACTTACTAATAGTGCGATAGGGACGGCCTGCTATTTTATCGTCTATCGCGCGACCATGCTTCCCGTGCTGTTGGTCCGCCGTCACTATGTCTCTGGCTATATGGACTAAGAGCCCTAAGCCACCAGACCTTCCTCAAACTCTCAAGGATGAAACTTTGGGTTAATATATTACCTAATTCGGCCCGTCGGCCATTTTTTTGCAATAAAGTTTTTTTTTAAACACTAACTTCCTTTAATTCTCAAGGCTGATTTTTATATATGCACCTAATAGAAAAAACTGTAAGGATTTGATAATCATAATTTCCAGACCATTTGCGCCGGCCGCAGCTTGAGAAATCAGGGTAAGTTAGAGAGACTGTCAAGCATCTGGAAAAAGTTACTGCCGGCGGAAATGTTCTGGAAATGATGATTATCAAATCCTTACAGTCTTTTATATTACATAAACAAAAATTAGCCCTGAGAATTTAAGGAAAATTAGTGTTTAAAAAAAACCTTATAGCAAAAAAAATGTATTAAACATGTAAAATCGGGTAACTTACGTAAAATTGTCGAAGGTCGCGTATGGTCGGTTGGCGTAGCAAAAAAATGGTCGACGGGCCGAACTATGTAATGTGCAGACATTAAACGTCGATACGAACTCTACATTATCCCAAAGTTTCATCCTTGAGAATTTGAGGAAGGTCTGGCGGCTCTGGGCTCTTAGTTCAATACCTCTGGATCGGTCAGGACATCGTCCTGCTAGAAGACAGGTACCTACGCTATTTTCATACCTCGATATTTTCATATCTCATCATGGTCTGAATCAAAGGCTACGATCTCCCAAGACGGCACTGGTGTAACCTCAACCGAGTCCGTACTGGCCATGGTCGCTGTGCTTACTATAAACACCGGTGTGGATGGGTGGAGTCCCCGGTTTGCAACAATTGTGGCGAGACTGCACAAACAATCCAGCACATAATAGAGGATTGCCCCGTGACGCGCTATGCCAATGGACCTACAGAAGACCTGATCACCCTTAGCGACGAGGCCAATAAATGGCTGATTGGACTTAATTTTAACCTATGAATGTTTCTGTTCTTTGCCATACGACTAAATAAATCATGGTCTGGCCTAGCAATGGAGCTGCAAAATTGCATGGAGAAATTATGAATGAATTCATTGATAAATTCGCCTTGCACTTTTGCAGCTGATAGTAGCTCTTCTGTGTTGCGGACTGCGGTGCATACTTACTATATTGTTTTCTGCATTGAGGTGTGCAATAAAGATATCTGTATCATATTGTGTCTTATTTGTAACAAGGACTGTCGAAACCTTATTTCTGACATTTTGAAGCAGGTTTTAAGTTACACTGGTGATGGTAGCGGAAAGCTGATGATACTTACCTCATTGCCTCACTGAAATGAGACTTGGACTCCGATTAATGACAGTGTGGTGCTCAGACGCCGATAGCAATGGAATCGGTGACTTACCTTCTCGTCTTTGTAGGTACCTAAAGTGGTGGTAACAGCTATTTAATAAATATTAAATTTAACTTACCGCAATCTAAAAGTTTAATCCCATTCAAGCTGTATAAACGCTTTACCTAACAAAATAAATAAATGTAAACGTATATTTACATGATATTTACATTTGACGTCAATACGACTTCTGAATGACTTCTGATCACGTCTGACATTCTCTATCATAGACTCAAGAGCATAGAGAAAACGTCATAAATCACGTCACCTATTTTAACATCGCAGGGAGAGACCAAAATTAGATGTAAAAAACCAAATAAAAAACTAAATAGAAGCAAACCACAGTGGCAACACAAAATGTCATGTCAAACATGTTTGTGTGTTGTAAATAAGTTGTTTTACAAATAACTATCTACTTAATTAATTTTACATTTCTACGTTAAATTAGTTTCGCTCGAAGACAAATTGTAGGCATCAAACTATTAAACCAACACGAAAAGAAACTCTGCAGATAATAGATATAGAATATGACATAAAATTTTGTGAAGCGTTGCAACATCTCAATCATGAAAAATGAAATTATAAGATCTAAACTAGGTAAACAGTTTTAAAGACCAGGTGTTGAGTAAATTGAGTACAGAGCTTATATGGGTATGTATTTTATGATTCATTATACCTAATCATGATTCATAATAATATTGTAGGTAGGTACAGATATACACCGTGTTTTTATTGAATTCCGTTTACTTTAAGGGAAGGTTCTTTAGATCAAATACAATTAATTTCTCTAAGAAACTAGCGTCTTAACTCGTACGGTTACCGAGTTATTAAAAAAATAAAAATAATTACCGAACACGTGTGTGACAGCCTTTACCGCTTCCTAATGTTGTTTGTTTTGACATGTGCCGTCAATCATTTGACACCAACTTGAATGTTATCCTTAAGGGTCTCTCACACTGATTAATTAATTTATTATGTATGAAAACGATGATTTTTTTTTGCGAAATTAACTAAAAGTGATATACAGGGTGGTTCCTGATAATAAACCTAACATCATGTCGAATTTAACGGAAAACAAAAAAAACACGGTGTATAGTAAGTATTAAAAATTTGTTGTTGTTTTTCATCTCACAACATAACTCAGTCATTTGGAAATCGGAAATGGTAATTTGTAAGCTTATTAAATAAGGTTATGAACATACATCGGGGTTTTGGGAGCGGGAATGAATTCGTGTATTTGTAACTCTGTTTATAGTCATTTGAATTACTGAAATATATATATTTAAGTATGTAACTGGCTCCTAATGTTAAAGTAATGTTTATCTTTTATCGTTTTCACCATTTTTGGGCTGGTGTAAATCATTCCCGCTCCCAAAACCCTGATGTATGGTTATGAAAGACTACAAATTCTACAAAATCATCCATAAAACTACAATAGTAAACCAAATTAACATAAGTTTGACGTCAAAATTATTGGTCCGAATTGTTCTCCTGTTGCAATGAGAGTAATGAGACTATAACAATGATATAATTATGTATCATAATAACTTGGCATTTAACTGTTATTTCAATTTAAATCGGTGTTTTCTGTTAAAGGTTCTTTGCCAAATGTCCTGAATAAGTTTCAAACGAGTTTCACACGTTCAAAGACAAGTCATTAAAACGTGTAAGTAGCTCATTTACATCAGGGTGAACTGCTGTAGGAAGTAGGTATACATCAAAATAGGAATCGTGGTTTAGAAAACACCATTCAAATATTTCAAATGAGCAAACGGGACTTTCTCCAGTATAAATAAAGTACCATATTGTGCCTTACCATAAGGACGCAATTTTCTTAATATTTTAATACAATTTGACCTCTATTATACATAATTTGAAACAAAATATAAAGGACTACTCGGTACTTACATAACATCCTAATATTAATGTAGGTACTCATGTTTGATAAACAGGGCCCGTAACTTTCATGCCGATGACATCAATTTGACGTCACGCTGCATATATTTAAATAATTTTATTGTAATAATTAATCATTATTATGTACAAATGACTTCAAAAATGACCTACTCGTACGTGAAATAATTAATACCTACTTGATACGTGAAACGAAAAGGAAACAATTTTGTTTTGTTTTTATAATTTATTGAAATATGGTAACAAAACTATTTAATAAAAGGAATGTATAAAAATAAACAAATAATTTAATTTACTATTCACGTATCATTAGCTAGTCTAGCTAATGTGCTTCTGAGCGCCCTACCACTGCACTTGAAAAGAAAAGTACTGGATTCATGTCTTCTCCCCACACTAAACTATGGCTGTCAAACGTGGAAATACACAAACTATATTAAACACAAGATTAGAGCATGTCAAAGGGCGATCGAAAGAAAAGTTTTAAATATTAGACTTATCGACAAAATAAGACATAAGAATATACGGGAAAAAACAAAAATAATCGATGCCCTCGAGCACTAATTAAAACTCAAATGGCAATGGGCAGGTCACGTCGCGAGGATGCCAGATGACAAATGGGCAAAACGACTTACCATCTGGAAAGGCCCGTTTGGCAAACGAGGATCAGGGCGGCCCCGCGCTCGCTGGGCAGACGACATTGAGGCAGTGTCGAGCAACTGGCTCACAGAGGCACAAGACCGAGAACGGTGGAAGAGGTTGGAGGAGGCCTATACCCGGAAGGGGTCCTATCCACTAATATACTTATATTTAAATTTAGTTAATAAGGAAAATTTTGTAAAGTGTTTATGGAATAAAAAGGCTTTTTATTTTATTTTATTTATTTATTTATTCACGTATCAAGTAGGTATTAATTATTTTACGTATGAATAGATTAGTATTGAAGTCATGATTAAAATTATTGATGAATAATGATTAATTATTATATAAAATTCTTGAGTCACCTATATGCAGCGTGACGTCAAATTTATGTCATCGGCATGAAAGTTACGGGCCCTGTTGATAAATAATTCATCTATTGTACACATTTTTTAGCCACTTACGGGTCGAACGCGATAAAATAAAACTCTTCCCTGACCACGACCAGAGCAACCTAGCCGAAACGTCAGAAAAAGTAAAATTATGTTATTTTATCGCTTTCGACCCTTGAGCGATTTTAAAAATCCTCTTTATGCTATCATACCTTATCTTATATTATACTTTAGAGACAATGATGCATTATGCTTTAGTACCTTTTGCTTGAGAACGGCACAAGTATGGTAAAGCCTGATCAGTATATAATTATGATAATTATCAGGAGGGCGCTGTTATTCTGATGTATGGGATGACAGTTCGGTTTAGTATGGGATCATCTATAAATTACGTCACACTAAAAATCATGATTTTTGACCCCTCGCCCCCTCCTTGTCACAGCTGGTCACATTTGTGAGACTCCCCCCTCCCTAGTGTGTCGTCACATACTTATTTTGCAAATTTACACGTAAATATTATTGAATCAAAACAGCGGTTATAAATCATATTTCCATTTATGTACTTAAATTATTCTTCACCAACAGTCTTAAATGTAAAAAAAAGAATCAAACTAAATTGTTTGATGTTTTGCAGTTAATATTTTCCACGTGTTGGAGTGTGTGTGACAAATTTATTTAACCTACGTGCCTTGAAACCCCCGCAACGCTCAAGATTCCACATTCTGAATCGGTCGACAAAACAATTGGTATCTTATATTTATATATAGAATATTGCCTACTTTCAGTTTTTCATCCGCTTACCGAACATTTTCTGTATTTGTATTTGTTTAAGAGGTTTTCACAAAGTAACAGTTTAAAGTTCGTGTTTTAACCCTTACATTATGATAGATTTTGAAATGTGACGTCACGAAATTTAGGAGCCCTCCCACCCCCTTGTCACATATTGTCACACTTCGTCGACGCCCTCCCTCCCCCTTAACGTGTGACGTAATTTATGGATGAGCCCTATGAAGAAAATAGTTCTAATAAAATTCCGCAATATGGCGCGTAGTCATATATTTCTGGTCAGGCTTTACGTGAAGTCTCGTAGTTTATAACGTTTATTAAGGCAATAAGTATGTCGCGGAGTCAATATTGAACGTTTTGCGACGCGCCCATCTACGCTCGTCAACGTGAAATGTACACGCAATGTAATTAAACCATATGTATTAATTGTTTTATGACTGTCAATAAAACAAAATAAGTACTATGTATAACTTATTTAGGTAAAGTACAGCGGGGCAAATCTCGACTGGGGGGCAATTGTAACTGTTACATGTATCCACTGAACACGTCTACCATATATGTATAACCGGTGGACACTCTATTTATTTATTTATTAATGATGCAAACATTGTAAAACATGAAAAAAATGAACCAGTTACATTTGTCCCCCAGTCGAGATTTGCCTCCAATAATATCTCCACTACTAGCGATTTAAATTCTACTAACAGAATCGAAAACGTGGTCATTACCACTAGTTTTGGTCTTGCAAATATTTATAATATGTACCCATAGGTATATATACTGTAATTTTCTCATTAAGCGAAATGTAAATTTCTTTGAGAAAATAAAGTTCTTTAAACCTAAAACGTGGTCATTACCACTAGTTTTAAAATTACTAGCCGTCCTTTTTCAAAAATAGCATTACGTCGTTTTCCACAGACTTTCGAACGGCGAATTCGTGCGTTCGAAATTCAAAAAATCGATCCCCCGATCGTTCCACATCATCATTGTGAACAGCTATGACGCATGTGGCTCTGTGAGCTATAAGCCCGGGGCTTATAATTTTTGTTGTTTAGAAAAATAATATATTAATTAATCACAGAAAACCTTTCTGTATTTTAATCCGCATAGAAAAATATTCATGGTAGAGTAAAACGGCAGCCTGGCGATGCGAATAGGCGTTTGTAGTCGATATCGTGCTCAAAAGCTCATTTAGACGATACATGAACTCACTTATGATGATTATAGTTACATTGCGGACAGTTGTTACAATGAATTCAGCAAACCAATGAAAAGTCTCATTCTAATGAAACTCGCATGTGAGTTCTCGCTCAGTGTCAAATCGGCACTTGCGAATAGAGTAGTTAGAACTAGCCTAGTAAATGGCTGGTGCCTAATAATTATGACTGCTTGGAACTAAAATTAATGCAATAAATATTTACATTCTTACAAAGGTTGGTACTGCAATTAAAACAGATGTTAATTTTATTACTTAGGTAACCTAAAATCGAAATAATTTTCGATTAACTTTTAACTTCTTTTGGGGTTTGCTTAAAACACACACAATTAATTAATTAATTAATTAATGTTATTACATTGTATTTTAAACATGTTTCATGAAATAGTAACAACGCAATAATACTGACTGATCGCTAAAAACAGGACTTGTTAAAATGCATAACATACTGTAAAAACTGAAAACGCAGCGTGCTCGCCATGAAAAACTTTATTTATTTACAATTTCGTAGGAATCACGTGCGCTAGAACATTAGAATGCCAGTCCACAGGTAAAAATGTTAATTGACAATACTGAAATGTATACCCACGGTCGCTCAGTTCCACTCTCGTCGCTCGGTCGGCCGGTCGTCCGCCCGCCCAACCTCAGGATTCGTAATTCGAAATAACCGCGAACATGTGAATTTAAATTGAAAACTTTTAGAACTAAAAAGACTTCTGTGGAGTGACTTTTGGCGGCTTTGGTGTTATTCAAGTGTATAAAAGCAATTAAGGACTGACTCGGATTTTCTTCTTAAGGTAGGTAATTTGAATTTCTTGGGTTCGTTAAGCTAAGTTAAGCGTCGTAAAGTGCCGTGCCTAGTTATATTTTTCGTAACAGGTGCCGAGACCAGATTTTTTTTATAAATGGCATTATATTTTTCTTATAAAATATTATGGACTCCTTTTCAAGAAATGTTCAGAAGTTACTTTTTAAGTGCTTTTCACGTGGAACAAATATCTACGAATATAAATGATATAATATGATTTAGCTCTTGTTGTTGATCTTTAAGCCACTACACCTTATATTATTTATAATATCCCTCACAGCATCTCTCTATGTATATTCGTCATAAAATAAAATGTTATCAAACAAAATTTCCTGCGGTTTTGACCTATCAACAGAATGATTTGAGGAATACTTATTGTTAAGGTTTACTCGTGCGAAGTCGGGGGCGGGTCGCTATAGTAACAAATAAAAGAATATTGACTGTAACCACAGAATATATAATAGTACAAGTACAGAAGGCCCACTGCTTTGATGTTCACGAAATGCCGCCTTTTTAAATACCTACAAAATTCTTACAAAGAAACGAGCCGCACGTGCGTGGCGTCCGGTGGTAGGGTTACCTATGAATTAATACTCACATAAAATTTTATACTGTTATATTCAAGTCTTGGCTACTTTCTAAGTATATATACTGTATTTATATATTTTTGTTGATGTTCCAACATTACAAGCCTTATTGAACTTTTCAGTGGGACTTAATCAGTAGTAGATCTGTGTAAGAATGTCCTATGGTATTTATTTTATTCATGATGTCTATTTAACTAAGTATTATTAGCCATTCCACACGCGGACATCGCATATGAACCTTAAAAAAACTCGCGACGTAAAGTAACAATAGAAAGTGCGAACGTGTGTTCCGTGAGAACGCGCGCCACCCCTGAGTAGGCCGCGAACTCGCGGCCGCCGGCATGTACTTGTAGCGCGGCGATAGAATCGCGGAGTGAGCCGCCCCTGCTGTAACTACGGAGTAAAAAGAGGTTGAGCTTCCTCAGAAGAAACAATATTATGTGACCTTTTGACCCCTTCAGTCCTTGTGTACAAATTCCAAAATATATTTTTAACTTTTATCAAGTAATAAAACTATAGAAACGGATTATATCGTGTATAATTAATTTACCATTCATCCCGACGTTTCGAACACTTTACAGCATTCGTAGTCGTGGTGGTGGATATAATCTGTTTCCATAGGTAAGTAGTTTTATTTCATGAGTAACTATCGCGATAACCGAAGACAATTTTTTAATAATTCCAGGACTCAGGAGATCAAACTTAGGGCCGGTTGCATCAAACCGTCTGTCACCGTTAAAGCGTGACAAAAAACAAGAGACAAAAAAATGGTCCCAATTTTCTATTATTTTGCATACTTTCCACTTTGTAACTGCTGTACAAAGTGTTTGAAAAATGGTAACGAAGTGGAAAAATTAAATTTAGGACGCTTTTTAACCCCCGACGCAAAAACGAAGGGGTGTTATAAGTTTGACGTGTCTGTCTGTCTGTCTGTCTGTCTGTCTGTCTGTCTGTTTGTCTGTCTGTCTGTGTGTGTGTCTGTCTGTGGCATCGTAGCTCCCGAACGGATGAACCGATTTGGATTTAGTTTTTTTTTGTCTGAAAGCTGAGTTAGTCGGGAGTATTCTTAGCCATGTTTCATGAAAATCGGTCCACTATGTCGCGGTCGGAAGTTTTTTTAAATTTTAATTTTGTGGTTATAAATAAGGTACCAATAGTACCAATACATGTTTTCTAACCGTTTAGCGTTAGTCGATGTTCGTGTTCGTTTTATACTCGTACTCGTTTCCATACGTACCTGCACAAACCGAATTAAATGGATTCTCTTAATTAAAATGGTTTAAAGCGAGTACATATTCGTCGACGGATAATTATCACGTGGGAAAGAGGTGGTCGGTCCGCAGTCGTTGATTTACGTAGCGGTCTTCCGCTTTCATAATATTCACGTCGGTGGCCGATCATAATAACAGCCAGAATATGAAATTATCAGGTATATTTTTTCTCCAACGCTTTGTTTTGGGGAATTTTCATCCGCATTCCAGAATTTGGCCATTAATTTTGCCTCTCTCTCTTTGCCTAATGTTACCTGTCCCTTAATAACCCTAATAACGTGGGGTCAGCAGTGTTGACTATGATAAGTCGTATTGGAAAGTGACTACAAGAATTTATTCTATATTTTAGTGTTACGGACAATAAACGGTCAGTTTACACTTCTGCTGCAGTCACTGATATACCAGCAACATTTATTTTTCTGGTCGTATCTAAGGCAACTTGTACTTGCCATTATGCTTAAATTTTGGATCGCCTAAAATCGGTCTTGAGTCAGCATCCTCCTTGCGTTATCCCGGCATTCGGCACGGCTCATGGGAGCCTGGGGTCCGCTCTGACAACTAATCCCAAGATCTGGCATAGACACTAGTTTTATGAAAGCGACTGCCATCTGACCTTCCAACCCGAAGGGTAACCAGGCCTTATTGGAATTAGTCCAGTTTCCTCACGATGTTTTCCTTCACCGAAAAGCGACTGGCAAATATCAAATGACATTTCGCACATAAGTTCCGAAAAACTCATTGGTACGAGCCGGGGTTCGAACCTGCGACCTCCGGATTGGAAGTCGCACGCTCTTACCGCTGGGCCACCAGCGCTTAAAATCGGTCTTGGGTCTTGAGTCATAATATCTTTGATTGAAGCTACAAAATCCAATCATATCTAAAATCTGAAGGTTATAAATAAAATCGACTTTTCATGTACTTACCCATTCAAATACAAATTCAATATTATGCGCTCGCTAAGAGAGGTCCATGGAAACGTACCCGCATTGATGAAATCGCAAAGGGATCGCTTTTTATAATACATCAAAGGTTAAAATTCATAATCGCTCGCTTTCTACCTGTTTTGATTCGGAAAGGGCGATAAAGCGTTGAACCTGGACGTTCTTACGTCTCTCTCGGTTGGATAGGTCACGTTTTAGGTGCGACTGAATAAAGCATGGCGTTACAAGTGCCAGAAATAAATTCATGCTTGTTATGTTAATTTGGTACAGCGACGAATGTGGGTGTTTTTTTATTTTTTAAGCATGTCGTCGTGAAATCATTATTAACTTGTCTATTTTATTCGACGGGTTAAGAATTTCAGGTGCCCCGTTCTGTTCGTGGTTGTTGTAGAAATCGACTGTGAGATATGAGTGCGCTTGTGGTAGGAGTGCTGGGTGGCTAGCCGAATGGCACAATCGCTCACGAAACGCTCACGAAACGAAGCGCTAGTAGATATCTATCTCTATCGCGCTTGCGTATTGGCGCGACAGAGCCAGCGGCGTATCGCTTTCGTTTGGCGTCGGAGAAATGCCATTCGGCTACGGGGCCTGGGTCAGCAACTTGTCACTGCTTTCTGCTTCTTTAAAACACTTAATTGTTAAGAGTGGCAAACTATTAAGTTATTCAAAATACCCCTTGTACATAATTTCACATACACGGTGTTACATGAGGAAACCGAAAGATTTTAACTACGCATCTCTGAGGGCAAATTAAAGATAAAATGTTATACGAGGTCAAGCAAATTTCGCCAAAAAAATATTTTTTTGTGTATTTTTTTTGTTAGTAAATTTTATTCATAAAACTGGCGCTTAAAATAAAAAAATACATTTTTTTTCTAAAAAAATACTTTTTTGTAATGTCACTAGTTACTTTTTGACATCTATCAACGAGGATAGTTAGATTAAATATAGCAGTTCCCGGCAACTTTGTCATAGCCACGTCAGCAAATGTTAATTGATCCTATTTTGTTACCAACATTTAGTAATATAAGTCGACTTTCGTAAGATATACACAGGTTAATTGTTATAATTAAGAAAATATAGATACTAGAGAACCTTAATGACGAAATAAAACTTACTAAAATCTCAATTCATCAAAAAAATCTGGGTAACAAAATAGGAATAATAAAAACAAATTTAACTTTTTCCTTAATTTTTGTACAAACTTTTCGAGAACTGCTGTATGTCCGATAACGGCATCATCACCATCAAAACAGCGTTTTGTTTTGAGAAATAATAAGTAATTGTTATTAGACATTGTCTACGAGGTTCAGTGTGACCTATTGAAGTCCTATAATAATTTGCATGTAGGCTTGTGCCGTTTCGTTCGTTGATCGGATCGCTCCGATCTCGTTCAATCGCTCCCACGAACTAGTTCGCTCCTTTAGGTCTTTTGCTCATTTAGTTCAGCCAGACCAGCGACCACTGCGGTCGGAAAGATCAGAACGAATGGGACCGAATAGTGTCAAAATTATACGAATAGTTCACAGATAGTAACATTCCGGACCGAAAGGTTGTAAGTAACAGAAGTTTAATATGAAAACTTGACGTTTTTTTGTTGCTCTGCTAAGTAGCTCTCGCTCTCGGTCGGCGCAGTCACAGACTCATTCTCGATCCAAACCACTCGCGCTCGCCGATCTTATACTGAACTAAATGAGCAAAGACCGATTTACAGAGCACGGAAAGATTCAGTTCATTTCGGTCATTGATGGGATTTTATTCCTAAGTCCTAACAGTTCATAGTTCGTGAACGACACAAGCCTATTTGCATGTATGAACGCCCCCACATTAATTGAAAAGTCGTTTCGGTTCACTGGGAATTTCATCTCAACTGTCGTCAACATATCAAGGCCCGTAATTGTTGTGATAAACAGGTAACTCAGCTCACTGTTATGATAATTCGTCGAACGTACATCCATATTACCTGATATTATTATGTCAAAGTGTGACTGTCTGTCTGTGTGTAAAAAAATAGAATAAAGTCATGGCTCGAAGATAATGATTTCTGTAATTATTAAGATTTTTATCAATTTACCGCTAATATGATGTTATGTGGATCAGTCAGTTCTAAGTATCAGAACTTGTACAAATTGTAAAATAGTCCAAATATGGACATATTGACTTATGTCATAGTTAAGCAACTATGTGTTATGAAACCCAACATCATCATCATTTCATTTTATGTTACCGCTTTACGCTTAAGGCTCGGCCACACATGCGCGCTTTGAGAGCGTAGGCGGAGCGTTACCGGAGCGCAATGATAGCGGTGCGCTGGACGAACGCTGGCGTTGCGCTCAGCGAATGCCGGCGGGAACTAACGAGCGCGGATTGCGAGCGGAATGCATTCAGCGCGCATTCCGCTCCGCTAACGCTACGCTATCAAAACACTATGTGTGGCGGAGCCTTTAACCTCCCAAACCGATTTAGTTTAAATCTGGTACAGAAATATTTTTATTTGCAGAGAATGACACATAATTTTGTTATTCCGGAAATTAATCCTTAACAGGATAAAAATCATCTAAGTAACTCCCTGAATGTGTAGTAATTGAGGCAGCACCATTTGCTCTACAGCAGCGGTTCTCAAACTTATTTTCTCATGGAACCCTTTTGGAAAGCAAAATATCTGATGGAACCCTTAAATTAAATAAATAAAAAAAAAATAGTTTAAAGCAAGGTTTTATGGAAGAGAGTTGAAATTGCATATCAGTCAGCCAAAATTCACACGGAGCCCCCAGAGAGGTTTTGCGGAGCCCTACGGCTCCGCGGAGCACACTTTGAGAATGGCTGCTCTACAGGTACGCAATTTACTCAAATTATCATTGCCTTTATATTTTTGACGATGGCGTATGATATGTTATTCAAATTACTGATTCCGCGATATCTATACGCAATGGAAAGTGCAAAATGTATGATGTTCTTATTATTTTGTTCTTGAATCATTTTCGTCAGATATGGCTTTTAGGCACTGTCTCACCGCGAGCTAATAAACTATGAGCTATCGGCTATAAAAACGAACAAAAGATAATCACTCCCGCGTAAATAAAAGAGACACGGCGATGTTATAGTTACTCGCCCAGCGGTGAGCTATCAATATCGCCGTGTCTCTTTTATTTGCACGGGGGTGTTTATCTTTTGTTCGTTTTTATAGCCGATAGCTAATAGCTTACTTAGCTCGCGGTGGGACCAGTGCCTTAGTGATATTGATCCCCAATGATAAAGTAAGAATTCATCTTATGCTTGATGCAAATTTTATAATACCTACCTATTAAGTATTATAACATTTTACAAAATCCGTACTATTTTTCAAATAAACCATGGTATAATTTTTATAGTAACTTTTTGCTTAGATTATATACCTAACCGGTTGTGCTATTCATTGAGTTGTCGATAATTGAAACAAAGCTTTCGTACACAAAATTAATTGAATTGAACCATATTGAAGAATATTGTTTTTTTCCGGATGTTAGGAATATTGCCAATTTCAAACAAGCCCAATTAACCCCGTATAGCTCATGGTTGTTTTATGTGACCAACGCAGATTTGAACGTAAGCGATCAATGCAGATTTGAACTCATCCGATCAATGCAGATTTGAAGGTAATCAAGCCAGACTTTAACGTATGCGATCTACACAGATTTTAACCGATATGATCATGTCACATTTGAACGCGTGCGAAGAAGGCAATTTTAACGCATGCGATTAACGCAGATTTAGATACATGCGATTGACGGAATTAAGTACTGGCGCCTGAGATGGCTCGCTTCTTAATTTTTCCCACATTAATTTTTAGTGTAGGTGTAATTTGTTTTCCCCGGGGTGAGAGCCTGGTGATCTATAATACAGGTCTAAAATAAATCTAGTTCAGACTCCAGTCTCTCACAAAGGATTTTTCAACATCTTGTCTCACCTATTAAACTGCTAATTTAGTTAATTTTAGTGTAAAATTCGAAATCCTTTGTGAGCTGATAAATAAACATTTTTTTTATTCAAAATTTATTATAATATTTTTTTTATACCTACTTACGCGTAAACGACTTTAAATTATGTGTATGGACACGTTCGTTAATAACATAAACAAAACTGCAAAATTATATTAAAAGTAAGAAAAAAAAATTACGACTGGGCGCCGGTAAAAAAGAAAAAAAAAACATATTTTTGCGGTAAAACTATTGTCATTAATCTTCACTCGTTCCATTACAAACGTATGCGTTTGAACGCTCCGTTGGTCGCATAAAATAACAGAACGCTTAAAAGCTTATAAAATTATGTCGAAATGAATCACAAAGCACCACAGACTATGATTTCGTAACGGATAAGATAAAATTAGGTGTCCTATTTGTTATCTTTAGAATCTATTAATAATAACTGCGATAATATATAAACTAGCGATATTTGCGAAAATCGCAGTTATGAGCGATGGTAGTGGAAAATACATTTTTTTTTGTATTTATGCAGGCAAAAAAGCAAGAACCATTAATTGCTTTATCTTGTCCATCCGTTTGTCCGTATTTCACAGACATTTTACTCAGAAACTGTTTAAATGAAATTTTGAATCTTTTGTGACCCACTGAGATTTAAAAGAAAAAAAAGAAAAGCAATTTAAGGGAGGGTACTACAGAAAGTGACGTAATTGAACATCAAAATAGATAGCTTGTGCATATAATAATTTACTTAGGGCCACTTGCACTAACGACAATGGAGGGTTAACCCGAGGGTTAACCCACCATTTTATATGGAATTTGACAGATGGCAGCCCACTAACCCTGAGTTAAGTGGTTGGTGCAAGTGGGCCTTATTGTCACAAAATGACCACGTGACCCCCCCCCCCCTGTGGGTTTGAGCTGGCAGGCAAGCATTTATCATTTATCGTGCGACCATACTTGCCTGCCTGGGCACACACATTGACCACGTGAAGATGCACCGCAAGAGTTTCTCCTCAAATGGAAATAAATCAAGGAAATCTGAGAAAACGGCACTTACATAGTTTATTTAGTATTTTTATTTCAAATATTTACCTATTCAAACTTCTTTATTGAAATTCTTAGAAAAAAAAAACTGTGATATTAGGGACAGTTTGAGGAATGTTCTGTTATGAGAGTTAGGAGGAGTTCTGTGAAAAAAGAGAAATAAAAGAACCTTAAAAATATTATGTTATCGGGAGAGGAATGTGGATCAAGGGAAAATTTGATCCCGAGTTTTAGGATAAATTAAATATTGGAATGTTGGGTAATATAAAACGTCCTGATAAGGGATTGGGATTTAAACGCAATTAATAATTAGAGATTAAGTACCTACATAATTATTTACTTGTAATTTTCTATTAATATTCCGCGCTTTGGACACGCAATAATTTATAAACTATAAGTAATTTATTGATTATGATTATTGAAAACATCATTTAGAAAATTTTGTTGATAATACTGAGATATAATGAAATTTTTTATGTTATTTAAATTTTTTTAGTGTAACAAAAAGGTCCTTTGTAGTTTCAACTCAGTTTTGATTACATCAACGTTTTAATCTTTGGATGGAACTCTTGATATTTTAACTGAACATGTTATTTCTCGAAAACTTGGCCAATGTTAGTAGTAAGGTAATATTTTATCTTTGTTATAGTTTCCAAGTTTACACAAAGGAACCCAAGGTAGTTTTATGTAGCCAAGAACCTATTGTGTATTTTAAGCTGAAGTAGTCGAATAAACATTCTTCTATTCATGAAGTTTACTGGCGATAGTGCGCTGAACAAGTAAGAGCCTTGGCCCGCTAGTTCAAGGTACGTTCTAGAAATTTAACAAAATATGGGAAAGTTTACTTGAGAAAAGTGTAATACTCGGGTTAAATAAATTTTATCCAAGTACAGCAGAGTACGTACCTATTTAGGTATACTTTTTTTGTTGAGCTCCCGATATTTCGAACCAGTTACATACATCATGATCACGGAAATGCAAGTAACTGCGTCGAAATATCGATATGACAAAAGAGGTACTCTCTAAGTTCGGTAAAACTAACTTAGAATCATACAGAAATCGTTTATAGTTTCGCTATGTCTGTCTGTCCGTCCGTCCGTCCGTCCGCGGATAATCTCAGTATCCATTAGCACTAGAAAGCTGAAATTTGTCATCACGCCGACAAAGTGCAAAAATAAAAAGTGGAAAAAATGTTTTATTAGGGTACCCCCCGTACACGTAAAGTGGGGAGTGATTTTTTTTTCATTTCATTCCTAACGTGTGATATATTGTTGGATAGGTATTTAAAAATGAATAGGGGTTTACTAAAACCATTTTCAACCATAATCGCTCCTAAAGTAAAAAAAATGTGTCCCCCTTTAACTTTTGAACCATAAGTTAAAAAAAAATATGAAAAAAATCACAAAAGTAGATCTTTATAAACACTTTCTAGGAAAATTATTTTCAACTTGATAGGATGAACAGTTTTTGAAAAAAAACACGGGAATCTACGGAACCCTACACTGAGCGTGGCCCTACACGCTCTTGGCCGGTTTTTTGGGATTCTCCTCAATTTATTTCAAATGCATAAAAAATTCGGCAGACTTACTTTTCAATAACGTTCATCTCCTTTTGACACAAACATCCATCATAGATACAAAATCACATAAATTTACCGATAAAGTTCCTTCATGTCAAGCTAAATGCATCGAAGTTTTCTTTAAGCTTCTTTACAACAATGGCGCTGATCTCTATAGGCTGTTTCGAACAGGGATTACGCTTTACGTCTCAAAAGTGGGTAATGGATTGTTTTAACTAGGTCACGCCGTGGCTTGCGTGGGCGACGGTCGCGCGATGGCCGCGCGACGGCGATGCGACGCATACGAAATCAAACCTTATCCATATGGAAGTATGAAACGCGACGGCGACGGTTGCGCGACCGTCGCCCACGCAAGACACGGCGTCAGGTGCCGTAGCCGAATGGCATTTCTGCGACGCGAAACGAAAACGAAACGCCGCGAAAGGTAGTCTGGGTCTATCGCGCCAATACGCAAGAGCGATAGAAATAGATATCTACGAGCGTTTCGTTTCGTGAGCGTTTGTACCATTCGGCTACGTACCCAGGTAGAATGACAAGACGATAATATTTGAGAGAAAATCTGAATAGAATCATAAATTTAATGAATATTTATTACCTAACTAGCTTCAGCCCGCGGCTTCGCTCGCGTTAGAAAGAGACAAAAAGTAGCCTATGTCACTCTCCATACCTTCAACTATCTCCCTTAAAAGATCATGTCAATTCGTCGCTCCGTTTTGCCGTGAAAGACGGACAAACAAACAGACACATACAATTTCTCATTTATAAATTTTATAATATTAAATAGTATGGTTAGTTTGTGCCTACATATGTTAGTTTTCGTTCATGCATTGAATAGTAAATAATTTATGATATTATAGTTTGTGAAATATGTTATTTGTGCCATTTAGGTAATCTGTAGTTACGTCAAGGAAAGCTTATTTCAACATTTCGAATTGTTTCTGGTTCGTCGTATTCCAGTTTCGTCGGATTCTGGTTTCGACGGAATTATCTTATTTTGTAAAATGGACGCAAACTTGTACTGCAGGGAAACAAAATGAAATACCTACCTTAAGTTATATTTCGTGATAGTTGACCACTTGTTTTCGATACCGATAGAAGTATATATTAAATTGCTAGTAATGGAGATTATTGAACGAAATTGAATGGTCGAAATTGAAAAATCGGCCCCCTGCACATTTTTCTTTTCATAAAAAATTTGTGTTAGGATATTTTTTTTCGACAAGAATGTTAACTACGTGTGATGTTTATTGGCAGTTATTATTATTATTTATTTATTTACAAGAACGATTTACACCAATTATACTTGCATTACATTTATATCTGTGTATATCTGTTTTAAACCCCCGACGCAAAAACGACGGGGTGTTTGACGTATCTGTCTGTCTGTTTGTGTGTGTGTCTGTCTGTGGCACCGTAGCTCCCGAACGGATGAATCGATTTAGGTTTACTTTTTCTTGAAAGCTGAATTAGTCGGGTGTGTTCTTAGCTATGTTTCATAAAAATCGGTCCACTATGGTCGGGGGCTTTTTCAAAATTTTAATTTTATGGTTATGTTATGTATATCTACATTTAAGCTAGACTTTGGACATAAATAAATCCTCTTACTAGGTGCGAAGCAAACCCAGACAGCTAGACGCTACACGACACACATTTGTATTCATTTGTATGAATAAACCATGGAAACCCAGTAAAGTATGAGTCTCACACCTAAGATACATGGCTGGTAAATAAATAAGAATTTCTAAACGTGCTTATTATTCTACACTTGGTAAACAACATAGTAAATATACATACCAAATCTTAGTTACACGAATTTGTATATTACATATCAAGTTCTTAAAATAATTACCTTTGTCGTCGCTAGGTAATTATATATAAATACTAGCTCCCCCCCCTCCCCCCATTTTACGGAAGTGGTGTGTTAGAAAGAGAAAAAAAGTAGCCTATGTCACTCTCCATCCCTTCAACTATCTCCACTTAAAAAATCACGTCGATTCGTAAGTCGCTCCGTTTTACCGTGAAAGACGGACAAACAAACAGACGCACACACTTTCCCATTTATAATATTAGTATGGATTACTTGGTAGATTATTCATAAACACAAGCCATGAATACTTGGTATTAGTATAAGTACTTACTAAACTTATTTCAACTTTACATTTAAAACATAAAATTAATGAAGTCAAAACTATAAAACAGTTAATTTATTTGACAAGCCCAATCTAAATCTAAAAGCAATAATTTCAGTTTTTTATTCGACGTAGAAACTCTAGATTCCTAACTGATAACTGTGATGTCATCGATAATCGATACAGTTTATTTTGGTTCCTATAATTGACTTTATGTAATAGACTCCGCATTGTCTATAGTCTATACTAACCGCAACGCTAACAAGCGACTATGATTATATTGCTATTTCTTCACGAGCGCCATGCCGTGGCTTGGAAAAATCATCTTTGTAAAAACTAAACGACGGACGACCGGTCTGGCGCAGTCGGTAGTGAAGTGACCCTGCCTGCTACGCCGCGGTCCCGGGTTCGAATCCCGGTAAGGGCATTTATTTGTGTGATGAGCACAGATATTTATTCCTTAGTCATGGATATTTTCTATGTATATATATATTTATATATTATACTTATATATCGTTGTCTGAGTACCCACACAACACAAGCCTTCTTGAGCTTACCGTGGGCCTCAGTCAATCTGTGTAAGAATGTCCTATATTTATAAGTATTTATTTATTTTTAAATCATGGCGCTGAGGTTGGACCCTGAAATCTGCAGACCGTAAAGACATTGACGGCTTCGAAATGTGGTGCTGGTAAAAAATGTTTCATGTTCCTTGAACAACATTTCGTACCAACGTCTCCATATTGCGGGAACTAAAATTTGAGACACCCGTTGAGATAGGAGTAAATAGAGAGAGCACGGAGAAAATTATGCAGAAGGAAGTTTATCAAGACCCTCAATCTTGAGGAATACGACTCAAGGAGGAAGGCAATACTGATATCAGGGTACGTAGCCAAATGCCAGGGTTCGAAAATATCCGATATTTATAATAAGTAGATATCAAAATATCGGATATTTATGATATATCGGATATGTATCAACTTTGATATATATCGGATATATATCAACTTTGATATATATCGGATATATATCAACTGTGATATATATCGGATATATATCAACTTTGATATATATTCATTTTGTATGGAAGGCATATTATTATTATTTTGTTGCACTATTTACGAATACTACTTTAGATAAAAAAAATCTACTAAAAAACATAACATTTTGAAGAAAAACAGTAACAAACACAAAAAAAACTATATTTTTAACAATGTTACATTTTCTGAAACCATTTTTGTATTGCGATATTTATAAAAAATATATATATATCGGATATTTATATCCATTGATATATATCGTCGAACCCAGCTGGATATATATCCGATGTACATCGGATATATATCTTGATATATATCCATTGATATATACCCTCGAACCCTGCTAAATGCACAAACACTTACGATGATATCGTTATCGTAGCTAGCTATCTCTATCGCTCTTCTGTATTATTGGTGCAACAGAGCCAGACTGCGTTTCGATTGGCGTCTAGCGTCAACGATTGTCCGGCTAGACCAGGCAGTGTACGTCATAATTGGTCTGAATATCAATTCGCTTATACGGCACGCCATCTAGTAGTTAGCAAGTGATCTGGGAGCGACCTTCAGCCGAGTATAATGATTATAATGAGGGAAATGTATTGATTGATTTATTATTTCCTGCCGTACTTTATAGGTGCGTCTTTCATAAATTTAAAGGTAAGCTGTGCCGATAAAACGCACGTGTTGATCATCTTTACTTGTACTGTGTTTACAGCTTATGATATACAACGTAACTTTTGGAGGCTACGTGTAGTAAATTCAGGTAATAAACCTTCGAGCTCCGTAAGAAAGTTATAATTATGTAGCAGTATGTCGCAGTCGGAAAACCTTCAAAGATATACGTAATATTATTTGCAGTGGGTTTAGTAGGGTTTGATAAATATTATGATTACTCCACTCCTGAGTCGTTAAAACCCATTCGCTGACACTACGTCGACACGTCAGCCGAACTACTGCCGCAGAAAGGACATGATTCTGACACTTAGAGACCTTTACATCTCTAAGTCAATTTATTTATGATAGCATTTAGTGTAATTGCGTCCTCTGTAACATACGAGCACATAATGTGGTGTCTCACAGCTATATGTTTCAGCATTTGAATATTTAATTTAGCCTGGCAGCTTAAACATGTCATGCTCGCTTAAAAGTCTTTGCTCACGGTGGTGTCGTTGATCGGGCCGCCACTTTCCCGAATGAAGGTTGAGGGAGGCGATGGCTGAGATACGCGTCATACTCGTGAACGGGTGCTGTCTGTGCTACTACTTAAAAAATATTTAATAAAATATTTTGATTTGTTCCCTACATCGATATTTCTGCCATATCATATAGAAATCGCATTTTAAAGTATACGAAATCTATATACACCGTGTTTTTATTGAATTCCGTTAACTTTAAGGGAAGGTTCTTAAGGTCAAATACAATTAATTTCTCCAAGAAACTAGCGTCTTAACTCTTACGGTTATCGAGTTATTACAAAAATAAAAAATATTAGTGAACACGTGTGTGACAGCCTTTATCACTTCCTAATGTTATTAGTTTTGACATGTGCCGTCAATCACTTGACGCTAACATGAATGTTATTCTTAAGGGTCACTAACACTGATTCATTAATTTATTATGTATGAAAACGATAAAAAAATTTTTTTGCGAATTTAAGTAAAAGTGATATACCGGGTGGTTATTGATAATGAACTAGCAACATGTCGAATTTAACGAAAAACAAAAAAAAAACACGGTGTATATAGTTATAGGCAGTCAAAGTGGGTACTTAATATTTTAGTAGTCGCAGTTACCCCGCTAGACCTTAACCGTATACATATTTTCAGAGACAGTACGTCGACAGGCGGGGCACTGTCAGTTAAAGGGTTAATTCAAAACACTTTGATACTGGCTAATAAGCTTCGTAAGTCGGTAAGCCTTCAATAATTTAAGATATTATGTAATATTTATTTGAACTGGTTTGATTGGTTGGCTTAGGGTAAATAATATTACGATCACTTTAAGTAAGAAGTACTTACTTAACTTAATTAATTTGAACACTTTGATTCTGGCGTATTAGTTAATACGCAATTACTTGATGATGTAGATTGGATGTGGGTTTTACGAGTAAGTATAATCCATACTAATATAAATGGGAAAGTGTGTGTGTCTGTTTTTTTGTCCGTCTTTCACGGCTAAACGGAGCGACGAATAGACGTGATTTTTTAAGCGAAGATAGTTGAAGGGATGGAGAGTGCCATAGGCTACTTTTTGTCTCATTCTAACGCGAGCGAAGCCGCGGGAAAAAGCTATCCATACTAATATTAGCTCGAGCGATTACAGAATGTTTGCATCCGGTACATATTTGGCCTCCGCAAATATGACCACATTTCTGATTTTCGCTCCCAGCTCGGGTGGTTGCCGATCCGCCGACGTAGAGATGTGCGTGTTCTGTCCTTACTTTACAATGTACTTTATAACCCCTGTTCTCCTTCTTACCTTACCGAGAGATTTAAGTATCTGGCTGAGGGCAGTGAACACCGTTTACGTTCAAGTGCGAATCTCACGCTTGCTATTCCTATGAATAATACACGTACGTACGCAAAATCATTCACGGTGCGCGCTGTGAAATTGTGGAATGAGGTGCCTCTGTCGCTCAAACGGTCTCAGTCTGTGACATCACTCAAGGTGAATCTGAAGAAACTTTGGCTTTCTGAACAAGTATGATAATGGTTGGGAATTTTATATATATATTATGTATGTATTGATATATTTATATATTGGTTAGGTACTTATTTTGTATTTTATTTATGTACTCTAGTATGTAATTTATTTAATAGTGTCATTTTGTATTTATGTAGTTTATATAATTGTTAGCAATATTTTGGATTACAGTACTTTTGACCTTTATTGTACTCCTGTAAGTTTGTCTATCTTACGTACTGGAACGATCCTCTCATCTTCTCCAAGGTTAGCTGGAAGAGATCCCTTATAGGGATAAGTTCGCCTTTGTATCTCTATTCCTACAAATTGTATATAAACTGTTGTACACAATAAAGTGATTACTACTACTACTACTACTAATATTATAAATGGGAAAGTGTGTGTGTGTGTGTGTCTGTTTTTTTGTCCGTCTTTCACGGCAAAACGGAGCGACGAATAGTCGTGATTTTTTAAGCGAAGATAGTTGAAGGGATGGAGAGTGACATAGGCTACTTTTTGTCTCTTTCTAACGCGAGCGAAGCCGCGGGCAAAAGCTAGTACTCTTTAAATATCCTGCGATATTATCAACTGCTTTTTTCTGGACTGAATTGGGGACAACCTTAAATATATTCGAGCACACTTGCCCACCAATGGGACGTATTTAATTACGGCAGTGAGCCGTTAGTGCGTTTTCACATTATCCGATCGGATGTAGGGCCGATGTCCTATCGGAACAGATACACAATAGTAAAAAATCTAGAGCATATAGATAATAGGCATTTTATCTTCGATGATAACATATTATTGGACTTTATTTTTTGTACGATGTTGATGGACTATGTTGAACCTGTAGCCTTAAAAGTTAACAATAAACAGTTTTTAGCCATTTTTTGTGCATTTTTTAGCATTTTAATGTCTAAAAACACCAAATGTGACTTATTACGAACAGACACCGGAATACGAATTCCAAAATGAGTCTTGCGTGCATTGCGCCGGACATATTTGCTGATTTTACAATTTGAAAATTTTCGACTTCCATACTAATGGGCTCCTACTTGCAAATCATCGCAACCTCTAAATGAGCCAATAAGAAGCTAATTTTTGGTACATATAAATTTTTGATCATAATGAAACAAGAAAAACCTGTGGAGCGAAAATAAAAAACCTTTTTTTTTCTCCATACATTCGTGAACCATCCGAATCTCTATCACTCTTGCGTAGTGGTGCGACAAAGCCAGACTACCTTTCGCGGCGTTTCGTTTTCGTTTCGCGTCGATGACATATTCGTAAATTGACGAAGTAATATAAAATAACTAGCTTTTGACCGCGGCTTCGCTCGCGTTAGAAAGAGACAAAAAGTAGCCTATGTCTATACATTTTCAGTAACAAAAAAGGAAGGGTTTCATACCAACCACCTGGGACATTTTGGGAAACCTAGTGGATCTTGCTCAGCATCATGGACTCTATCAGCCTACCAATTTTTATCAAAATTGGAGACGTGATCCAAATGTACAAACCTTTCGGGAATTGCTGTAATAGTGCAGGATTGTAAATCTAGAGATATGACATGAAACAACTATGTAACTAATCCCAAATAAGAGAGATATTATTATACTGTTGATATATAATATATTATACACCTACACATTTGGCTTATAATATTCATATTCATATTCATATTTATTTATTGCATCCACGGTGTTAAAAGATGTTACAAAGTAGGTATATGTGCTCATGGACCCTATAGGGCGTGGCAACATATTTAAATGCTATACTACATAAGGGAAGGGAAGGGAAGGGAAGCCAGTCCTGTCAAACTGGTGTAACTTGGCAGACGTTCAGATGTACTCCCTGAGTAATCACTGGTCAACTACATAAGTACATTAAACACTAACACTATACACATTTTACTAGGTCACAGATAGTAGAAACTATTGTAGGTATACGATACAAGAACAAAACTTAAGTAATAATGCTTCATATAAATAAATAGATAAGTTATTATGATATGAACTTACATACAAACTATAAAGTTTAGTTAAAGTTTATTTAAACGATTGTGAGGCCTGTTGTATTGTATGGATCTAAATGCTGGGCGACAAAGGTGGAGGATGACAGGAGAGTGTACGTAACGGAAATGAGAATGTTGAGATGGATGTGTGGAGTGACCAGAATGGATCGGATCAGGAATGAGTATATTAGGGGAAGTTTGAAAGTTGCGCCTATAACTGAAAAGATGAGGAGCAGGTTGGCGTGGTACGGTCATGTAATGAGGAGGGATGAATGTCATACAGGCAAAAGAATGTAGGGGTAAACCCAAACAACGATGGATGGATTGTGTGAAAGAGGATATGGGAAAAAACCGGCCAAGAGCGTGTCGGGCCACGCTCAGTGTAGGGTTCCGTAGTTTTCCGTATTTTTCTCAAAAACTACTGAACCTATCAAGTTCAAAATAATTTTCCTAGAAAGTTTTTATAAAGTTCTACTTTTGTGATTTTTTTTATATTTTTTAAACATATGGTTCAAAAGTTAGAGGGGGGGGGACGCACTTTTTTTTCCTTTAGGAGCGATTATTTCCGAAAATATTAATATTATCAAAAAACGACCTTAGTAAACCCTTATTCATTTTTAAATACCTATCCAACAATATATCACACGTTGGGGTTGGAATGAAAAAAAATCAGCCCCCACTTTACATGTAGGGGGGGTACCCTAATAAAACATTTTTTTCAATTTTTTATTTTTGCACTTTGTTGGCGTGATTGATATACATATTGGTACCAAATTTCAGCGTTCTAGTGCTTACGGTTACTGAGATTATCCGCGGACGGACGGACGGACGGACGGACGGACGGACGGACGGACAGACAGACATGGCGAAACTATAAGGGTTCCTAGTTGACTACGGAACCCTAAAAAAGATGTGAGTGTTGAGATGACGAAAGATAGAGGAGAATGGAAGAGGAAGACGTGTTGTACCGATCCCACATAACGTGGGATAAGAAGGTTAGGAGGAAGAAGAGATACAAACTATAAAGTGTTTTTATGCAAATAAATGAATATGAATAAATACTTTACCTCATGTCCATATTTTAATATCTAAAATGTGTGGCAATGGCAACTTATGACCACAATGACTAGTCGAACTTTGCGTGACATTTTTTCTGTATCACCCATGATCGGTATTCATTACCAATACATCAGCATGTATGTCAACCTGCCAACTTGAACTGATTTAATAATTCAGACTTTATTTCCAGCGTTCAATGTCATGGCTTTTATTAGAAAGGTATCCGTTGCACGATAGAGTAAAGTGGCCTTTCCAAAATCGAAGTCACCTTTTTACATTGAAGCACATGGGACTGTAGAAGGTCGCTAACAAGGTGGACTGTTAGAATAGAATAGAATAGAATAGAATCGTTTTATTTGTTTAAAAAAGGGTATACATTGATGTTACATTATATTATAACCAGCCTTAATTTACCATAATACATGGCGTACAAATAATCTTAATTAACCTATTTATCACCTAACATTGTTGTTTTAGTCTTTCTTTTTTGTCGTCCTTCTGGACGTTGTACAGTCAATGCATAAATAAAATAAGTAAATAAATATTATAGGACATTCTTACACAGATTGACTGAGGCCCACGGTAAGCTCAAGAAGGCTTGTGTTGTGGGTACTCAGACAACGATATATGTAATATATAAATACTTATATACATAGAAAACATCCATGACTCAGGAACAAATATCTGTGCTCATCACACAAATAAATGCCCTTACCGAGATTCGAACCCGGGACCGCGGCGCAGCAGGCAGGGTCACTACTGACTGCGCCAGACCGGTCGTCGATTATTAGCATTAAATATAGATTCGAACAGAGTGCCAAATATATACATATATATATATACACACGACTTTATTGCTTATAAGTACTTTAAGCTTGTGGATACAGATTTTTGGCACTTTGTCACAATCTATATTTAATATAAGCTCAGTGATATAATAACGAAGTATTGCAGAATTTTGTCTTGATTCTACTAATTCCGTTTTTATATAAAATTAAGATATTTTTCAAAATAAACTATACCTACATATTGTCCGATAATTTCTAATTAAATTCCTAATGATCATCAATATTTAATATAGTTAAGGACTGTTACTATCCTTGAGAAACACCAGACCTACGCGGTAGGATCGGATATACCTAAGTCAATATTGAATTTGGTAACCTAGTTACTTTAATTTTCAATTAGCATAATAAGCACCTCAGAACTGCATTGCACATGTATATAATTGGTATATTTCGGTTAAATTACTTTGCCTGATATTTAATTGATATTCTGATCCAAAGTTCCAGTAAAACTTGGTTTTTAAACTTCGGTCGGTAAAAAAGTAGTTAGCCAATTTACATGTAATTTTAGTGAGATATAATTTCCATGTTGTCAAAAAAACAGCTAAAAAGTCAAATAAAATTATGAATGATAAAAATATTTGAGCCCCCAGAGAGTATATGAGGTTATATCAATTTGGCAAACACTAATAGCCCACTTGCATAAATAATAGAAACCGCGGTTGGTTCGAGCCAACGATCGAGCGTGGCCTCTGCATATGTTAGAGGTTAGGCCACACATCAATATGCCATATACTTAGTAAATTTTTCAGCCTACGAAAATTCGGAACCAATCGCTATGTTAGTGACGCGCTACTTGGTTGTTGTTGCTAGGCGAGCGATGGCAGGTGGACTAAAATGTTATCGGAGACCACTTAGAGATGTAATAAGCGCCTGGCATCTGTGGGCTCGTTGGCGGGACAATATCCGGAAAATTGCGGATCACAAGTATCACAACTGGATAAGTGCGTTTTCACATTATCCGATATCGGATATCGGAAGGATTTCTAAGGCAAAAATCCAAGATGGCGGCTTAAATGTACGGGATATCGGTCCTACACCCGATATCGGATCGGATAATGTGAAAACGCACTAAGACACAGCTCAGGATTCTCAATCGAAATTCAATCTTTCACTTTCTCAGGTATTAATATTGGCATGGCCGTTAAACAAATTTGCCCCCTTGTAAAGCAAATTGGTAACTATTATCTGCAGGGCTAGCACATGATTACCGCGAGAGTATGTCGCCGCGAGATAGACTGCCCGTCCTTATGTCATTAATACAGTATGAAGAAGACGTGTGATCTATCTCGCGGCGATATACTCTCGCGACAATCATGTGCTAGGCCTACTGTTTAGTCTACTTATTGTCATAAAATCTGCAGTTCGGCTTGCTAACCTTGGTGCGTTGACATCGATTGCCTGCCAACAGGGTGAACTTCAGAGCCCCATAACTGTATTGTAGGCTTGTGCCGTTTCGTTCGTTGATCGGAGCGCTCCGATCTCGTTCTATCGCTCTCACGAACTAGTTCGCTCTTTTAGGTCGTTCTCTTTTAGGTAGCTCATTTAGTTCAGCCAGATCAGCGACCACTGCGGTCGGAAAGATCAGAACGAATGGGACCGAATAGTGTCAAAATTATACGAATAGTCCACAGATAGTGACATGCCGGACCGAAAGGTTGTAAGTAACCGATGTTTAATATGAAAACTTGACGTTTTTTTGTTGCTCTGCTAAGTAGCTCTTGCTCTCGGTCGGCGCAGTCACACACTCATTCTCGATCCAAACCGCTCGCGCTCGCCGATCCTATACTGAACTAAATGAGCAAAGACCGATTCACAGAGCACGGAAAGATTCAGTTCATTTCGGTCATTGATGGGATTTTATTCCTAACAGTTCATAGTTCGTGAACGACACAAGCCTACTGTATTGCTCCGTTTTTCCGTAATGCCCTTACAAACTTTGTAAGGCTTGAAATAGCCAAGTTATCGACTCGCCTTTGACATGAAACCTTATGACGTGAATTTTGTTGTTTACTTCTGAAGTGGGTTTGGAGTGCTTGTTTTTAACTTAATATAATTTGACGTTAATTCGGAACTAGGGATAGCGTCGCTGTTAGCTGAAAGCTACTTAGTGTCATGTTACTAGGCATATTCTCTTGATATTTTTTGACTATTTTGAGTGGTTTTTAGGGTTCCGTAGTCAACTAGGAACCCTTATAGTTTCGCCATGTCTGTCTGTCCGTCCGTCCGTCCGTCCGTCCGTCCGTCCGTCCGTCCGTCCGTCCGTCCGTCCGTCCGTCCGTCCGCGGATAATCTCAGTAACCGTTAGCACTAGAAAGCTGAAATTTGGTACCAATATGTATATCAATCACGCCAACAAAGTGCAAAAATAAAAAATGGAAAAAAGTGTTTTATTAGGGTACCCCCCCTACAGGTAAATTGGGGGCTGATATTTTTTTTCATTCCAACCCCAACGTGTGATATATTGTTGGATAGGTATTTAAAAATAAATAAGGGTTTACTAAGATCGTTTTTTGATAATATTAATATTTTCGGAAATAATCGCTCCTAAAGGAAAAAAAGTGCGTCCCCCCTCTAACTTTTGAACCATATGTTTAAAAAATATGAAAAAAATCACAAAAGTAGAACTTTATAAAGACTTTCTAGGAAAATTGTTTTGAACTTGATAGGTTCAGTAGTTTTTGAGAAAAATACGGAAAACTACGGAACCCTACACTGAGCGTGGCCCGACACGCTCTTGGCCGGTTTTTATTTAATACCTAGATAATGGAGCCTTACTTATTGTAATTTTTCTTGTTTTAAACTACACTATCATATTTATTAGACAAGGCCGGTCAGGAGTATGTAGGAATTGTAGGACCACGTTCATGTAAGGAGAAAATAAGGAATCCTCTTTTACATACCTATGTATGACATTAAAAAAATTAACACTATTTATCACTAGATTTTGCCCTATGTCACTCTCCATCCCTTCAACTATCTCCACTTAAAAAATCACGTCAATTCTTTGCTCCGTTTTGCCGTGAAAGATGGACAAACAAACAGACACACACACTTTCCCATTTATAATATTAGTATGGATATACAGGTTGAAATAAATAGAATCGTTTATACTTTGCATAGTGCCTTTTGAGGTTTGGTTTGAGGGTTTTGATTAACAACTTTTATTAGGGTACCAATGCTGAAGTCGCGACAAAAAATTGGCTGTTCCATAGAAATGAGCAGCATAATTTTTTTTGTGATTTTAGCATTTGTCCCTTCATAAATCTTGTTCATTAAGAGCGGATAACGTTTCGGCGTTGGGCGAATTTAGTGACTTAACTGAAACAAGTACTTATTCTGTCTTTTAGTAAAGTGTACAATTGTATTGATGAATATTGTACATTTTACAATATATCGGCTTTTTTTTGTCATAGCGCTCTTAAGACCTCAAAAGTCACTATGCAAAGTTGAGAATCGTCTAGCGTTTAAGCAATGTATGTATGTACCTACTACTCATGTTTAATGTGCATCATTTTTATGGGTTCGTGCTTCGTGTGTACGTCAACAGTTTCAGAATCCCTACACAGGTACACCAGTGAAACAAAATTGGCTCACTATCTAAAATCTACAATGGTACCTACCCGTTTTTATCGAACTTGCGTACATTATTGAGCACATGAGCCCGTACGGCGCACGGCGCAAGGCGCGCGGCGTCCGTGAGCGATTTCAGCCATGAAATATGTATGGCGCGACCTCGGCAATGGACTCCTAACCACTCACTCATTGACTCATTGTTGTCGTTATTGAAACGTTGTATTATTTACAACAAATGAACAGTTTGGTGACGGGTTTGGGCGGTCACCTGATGGTAAGCGACCACTCTGCCAGCCATGGTTACCCGGAATTGGACTGCGTTACTGGCCTTTAATATGGGTGTGCGGTCTTTACTTGAAGGTTTGAAGGTCAGAATTTCATCACCCTCTTTTCCTCCTGTAACATATGTCATAATATGTCGTAGAAGTCGACTGTGGGATTTAGGTTCAATTGTGCTGTGAGCTGTGGGCGATGGGCTAGCAAAGCAACCCGTCACTGCAACATCACAATATTGTTAACTATAAGTAAGTACTACTGGTTTCACATAGTAAAGAGGACAATTCACTCTGTGGCTCACTGTATAAAAATAATGCACATAACTTTTTGAAGCACACAAAAAGTATGCTTTACTTTTTGTGTCAAAAACTTAACGAGCAGGCAAGTGCCTTAACCTACTGAACACAAAAGAAAAAATATATTATTTTTACCCACAAATAAGTAAGAACTCATGCAAAGATTTTGATTACAAACTCTCAAACTGTATTTTTTTACCTATGAATCAAGCAGCCCTAGCAGCGATAACTTCCCTATTGTACAGTTTATCGACTGTCAATTGGGGAGGCATCGGAACACACGATGCCACTGATTACATAAGATTCCAAACATATTATCTTCTTAAGAGGCTTATTAACTACCATTTAGACGAGAACCGCATATCAGTTAAAAGCAAATTGGCAGCGTCAAATAACTAACAGGCGGTTGCAACCCTATATTGCAATCAAACCACATAAAATACACAATTATAACTTTATTTGACGAAAGTTACATTCAATTAATGATAATTAAATAAACATAAAATTACATTTTCAAGGAACATAATTGTTTTCTAAAAGTCAAACTTAAAAATCAAATCTTGTCAATGTCCTAGCGTACTGTTTAGTTAGGCGGCTAGTGCTGATTAAGCCCTCTGTGGTGCCTACATATGTTTAAAATTTATTCAAATAAAGCCTGTATTCAATTGTTTATTTAGTTTTCTAAGGCAAAATATGTCTAAAAATGTGTGTGGTGTATCTGATAAAGGCTGAAATGATCAACTTTCCCACCAAAAACGCGCGCTCACTGCTATTCCAGACCATGACTTGTTTTTCTTTATAAAAAGCGTTTAAATAGCCTTCCATTTTTTACGTTCCTTGTAATTAGTAGTCTAAGGGTGTTTTTAATGGTCTAGACTATCGTAAATCATTATTATTGAAAACGGAAATAATTTCAACTTTAATAAATTTATTAACGTCGTAGATGTCGTGAACTCATATATAGGGGCAATCTTTTATCGTATTTTCTACAGAAAGGATCTTTTCGGACGCGTGTTTTTTGCCCTCTTTTCGTTTTAAAATTTTGTTAGCATGTTTGTGATGTATGTATATCTGTGCCTTATTGCACTTTTCTACAATTAACAATAACTGAGCAACAAAGCTTCGAACAGACAGACAGACACATTGGTGAAACAAAAAAGGTGTCTAGTTGACTCCAGAATCCGAAAAATTAAAAAAAAAACTCGGGCAAACACAAAATATGTACTGATATTGTGTATACCTATATTTTATTAGTACAGTCACCGTCATAAAGAAGTGATGATTTCTGTACCTTGTCGCTTTTAATCGTTTGACAATTTCGTATGAAATTTCAAACAAGACATTAATATGACAAGGTACAGAAATCGTAACTTATTTATGCCGGTGACTGTACATATTACATATTTTACTTGCGGCATGCGCGGATCCAGGGCGGGGGTCATGGGGGTCATGACACCCCCCCCTGCCCCCCCTGGAGCCTAGGTTGGCCATACAAACAGACCACGTGCCCCCCCCCCCCCGGGGCCTGGGCCTTTACCACGTAACCCCCCCCCTGGGCACGAAGCTGGATCCGCGCTTGACTTGCGGGCTGTAGTTGTCTTACTTTGTTATTAGTTGAGTGATTTGGTACAACGATTTTTCCCCATATGCATTATTTTCCATCATCAAATGCCTGTATTTTGCGTATTGCACACAAAAAGAGCAACTATCGTCGTGAAACTGTAGCGATAAATTGTCAATTACATATTCACGACAGTTTATGTACGTAGGAAGTCATTATGTGCAATTATCTACTAGTAAATGCATTAGTAATGTTTCTACCATATCTATTCAGGAGACGTATGTATGTTTATTCATAAATAGCTAGACATATCTTCTTCCAGTGGGTGTCGTAGGATTTTACTGTGGTATACTTATGCGTTAAATTGTAGTATAGGCGATGACCAATCTGTCACTGTAATGTAGTCATCGGCATAAATAAGTGATGATTTCTGTACCTTGTCGCTTTTAATCGTTTGAGAATTTCATATGACATTTCAAACAAGACGTTAATGTGACAAGGTAATCAAGGTATAGAAATAATTACATAGTTATGCCGGTGACTGTATTAGAATAATAATTCCGTATTCTTTTACCCCCTTAACACGTTCACTGCGTTACGGGGGTTTTTGAACCCCGTACGCTGTCATCACTCAGTGCGGGTGAGAAAAATCGTGTTCACACCGCTGGTGCGGAAGCTGTATTTTGGTCATTTTTACAACTACAAAAATGACAAATATACATTTAGATTTCTCTTCAAAAGTATTATTTATTGATATATTAATTATATACGGGATCTCAGGAACCCCGTACCGACCAGGGGACAAAAATTACCTTCTAGTGCGATACGGGTCTCCGTGAACCCCGTAAAAGAATTTGCTGGCCCGTACGGGGTTGTGGGCACAGTATCGCTAGTGCAGTGCTTACTGAAATACTTGTTATCGGCAAATTAAAAATGAAGCGCTCGAACCACACGTTAGAAGTACTATGTTCCAAAAACAAAAGTTATTCCACACAATAAACGTCAAAATCACCACAAATTAAAAACGGTGGTGGTTTATCTTATTTTATTTATCTTTGTTACTTAATTATAATAACTACTTTCGCAAAAATACAAGAGTGCGATGTATCATATTTTTGATGTGTAATTTTTTTATTAATATAGCATATACATCGATTGTTTTATTTCCCATCACTACTAATTTATCGACCTTAATACATTACATGCGTTACGGGGTGTACTAAGCCCCGTATTTTTTCAATTTTAGTGCGATACGGGGATAAAATAACCCCGTATTATCTTTTCTATATAATTTTCTCAGTTTTTATCGTATCCACGTGCGGGGATAATGAGACGTAGGAAACTTCATACTCTTACAGTTAGTCGAAAAAAATATAGGAAAATCCAATATTTCAGGAACTTACAGCACTTTTAACAGACTTAGGCGTACGGGGCACATTTATACCCGTAACGCACTACGATGTAAACTATTACGGGGCGGATTGGGCCTCGTAACGCACTAGATTTTGGGTTAAGGTTTTGGCTTGCCGCAGCGAACGTGTTAATTGATAAGAGTGGCACTGAAACTTGAACAGTTTCATGTACTTTGCTTACCGCTCTTAGAAAAATAGGCGTGTGCTTATGTATGTATGTAGCCACTGTAGACAAATAGAACGACTGTGCCTCTAAGGTCAGTGCGGGCAAGACCGGCATACTTTATTTGAAATAAAGTTTGAGTGGATAAAACTAGACTATTAAAGTAGTCTGGAGTGATCCGCATGTCTTATGGGCTAAATTTTATATTCTACACAGCTTTTATAATACTTTGGTGAATTAAAGTAAACTTATGTGGTAAAAATCACTTTTTTAAGGCTCGGCGGGTTGACCGTCCCCACGCGCTGAGTAAGGAAAGACCGTCTACTTAGTGCTCGTTGTCGTGTAATTTAATACGGACATAAGTATCAAAATCATGTTCATTGTTATATTCTGTAATAACAGGGAGTAATGTGATAGATATTAAAACAAATAACGTTGATATTTTCAACGTATCAGCATTTTTCTATTTAAGGCAAGACCGTCATATGTCCCGTTAATGAGGTTGATAACCTTCTTTTTACAGGTCCAGACAAAATCAAAGCCGAAACTTATAATTACAATTAACCTACAACACCCCTTTAAACTCTACTTATTTCCCATAAAGCCTAAAAAGGTGCCTTACTCTTATATGCCGGTCTCTCCGACTTGAGCGCGTTTTAAGAGAATTAATTGTACTAGACAGGAAGAACGATTATTAAATTAACACGTTCCATACCATAATGCACAAATATTCCAACTGCTTCTATTTATTTTATTTTAATTTTTTGCGTAACCATGTTGAACTCGATGGTCGAGTCCGAAACACGAATCAAGTTTTTTGTTAGTGTTCGTCCTAGGAATATCTATTGAAGATCAATGGATTAAGGATAAAAAACTGGTATACCTTCGAAGGTGTAAGAAGTGATAGATATATAAATACAAAAGTTATATTCAGTAGACGGTCTTTCGGGGTAGACGGTCTTCCCGACACTGACCTTAGTTTTTTTTTTGCAGGGTTCCGTAGTTAGCTAGGAACCCTTATAGTTTCGCCATGTCTGTCCGTCCGTCCGTGGATAATCTCAGTGACCGTTAGCACTAGAAAGCTGAAATTTGGTACCGATATGTATATCAATCACGCCGACAAAGTGGTAAAATAAAAAGTGGAAAAAATATTTTATTAGGGTACCTCCCCCCTACACGTAAAGTGGGGAGTGTTTTTTTTTTCATTTCAACCCTAACGTGTGATATATTGTTGCATAGGTATTTCAAAATGAATAGGGGTTTATGAAATAATTTTTTGATATTATTAATATTTTCGGAAATAATCGCTCCAAAAGTTAAAAAAATGTGTCCCCCTTCTAACTTTTAAACCATAACTTTAAAAAATATAAAAAAAATGATAAAAGTACAACTTTTAGACTTTCTAGGAAAATACAGGAATCTACGGAACACTACGCTGAGCGTGGTTCGACACGCTCTTGGTCGGTTTTTAAAGAATATGTTATTTTATTGCAATTTTCACATAATATTTTTTTTTATTATAAACTGGCCAGTGATTGACCTTAGTCACACACACCTGATGGAAAGTGACGACAACGCCGAAGTTGTAACTCACTGGTTCAGTAATAGCCTATTCACTCTTGACTTGAATACATCCAGATTGTATTCGGCCGGGAATACAGATGAGGGGAGCATGTTCCATTCCTAAGCAGCAGTAACTCTTAGTAAGTAGCTGTTAATTCTTTTAGAAATCAGAAAAATAAGATTTTAAGCTATGTTCTAAGCATTGTGAGTAAATACGGACGAATGAATTGGTTGCCCAAGTTTGCAAACGAATAGCTCGCCAGAAAGTTACTATGTCCAGGCTCTTGAATCACAATGCGTATGAAAATCAAACCTTAGGGAGCCATCAGCTCAAGAGCTTACTTGGGATGAATATAAATGGAGTAACCAGGGACTTAGCCAATATCACAATTGCTTACGCTTCGTAAGCATACCTTAGCTCTCCCTAAAGCTCTTTTATATTGGTGCGACAGAGCCAGTCTGCATTTTGAGCGCCACCGATTCTTGGCTAAGCCGGCAGGGACAGAATTAGGTTACTTGTTATTAGGTCCGGATTGTTGGCAGTCTTGTTCTATTCGTTATCTACATAAGGACTCGCCTTACATTATAATTCTATATACCTATCCAATCTTTACATATCTTGTAATAGTAAATTACGAGTATGACAGGAAGCTCGAAAAAGGTGGCGATAAAAGCACTACTTTCGGTTGTGTTAATACACTTATAGTGCTTTTAATAGACACGAGTCACGAATTTCCTCTTTAATAAATAAATCAATATTATAGGATATTCTTACACAGATTGACTGAGCCCCACGGTAAGCTCAAGAAGGCTTGTATTGTGGGTACTCAGACAACGACATATAGAAACACACACACACACACACACACACACACACACACACACACACACACACATAAATATATCTTTGGTCGTGTATGGTAGGTACGACGTTTTTCAGTACATATTTATAGCGCTTTGAAGTTTACCTACCATTTCTCGAACTAGTGCGATGAAGTAGCACCACATGTAATATAATAAAAAAAACCGGCCAAGAGCGTGTCGGGCCACGCTCAGGGTAGGGTTCCGTAGTTTTCCGTATTTTTCTCAAAAACTACTGAACCTATCAAGTTCAAAACAATTTTCCTAGAAAGTCTGCTTTTGTGATTTTTTTCATATTTTTTAAACATATGGTTCAAAAGTTAGAGGGGGGGGGGGGGACGCAGTTTTTTTTCTTTAGAAGCGATTATTTCCAAAAATATTAATATTATCAAAAAACGATCTTATAGTAAACCCTTATTCATTTTTAAATACCTATCCAACAATATATCACACGTTGGGGTTGGAATGAAAAAAAATATCAGCCCCCACTTTACCCTAATAAAACATTTTTTTCTATTTTTTATTTTTGCACTTTGTTGGCGTGATTGATATACATATTGGTACCAAATTTCAGCTTTCTAGTGCTAACAGTTACTGAGATTATCCGCGGACGGACGGACAGACAGACATGGCGAAACTATAAGGGTTCCTAGTTGACTACGGAACCCTAAAAAAGTGTGTCCATTCGTAACCAACCCTCTTTTTTTTACGCACTAGTACGAGAAGTGGTTCATTATATGTCAGGTCAAAACTTCGAAGGGCCATCTGTACTGATAAACGTCGTACGATACATGCGAAAAGAAAATTTCGGGTGAAACTTCGAAAAGGAAACTTCCTTTTTTACGCACTTGTATCGTAATGTACTATTGCTGAAGACTGTATTCTCACTTAACTATATAATCGCCCCGTCTTTAACCCCCGACGCAAAAACGACGGGGTTTTATAAGTTTGACGTGTCTGTCTGTCTGTGTGTGTGTCTATCTGTGGCATCGTATTAGCTCCCGAACGGATGTAGCGATTTAGATTTAGTTTTTTTTTTGTTTGAAAGCGGAATTAGTCGGGAGTTTTATGAAAATGGGTCTACTGTGTCGGGGTTTTTTTTTTTAATTTTAATTTTGTGGTTAGGTTATGTAACTGTTTCTGACTGAGTACCTAGCGTAAACTTTCAAAGCGTGGTCACGTCTGCATGCATACGGTCAAGCGATGTTGTATCGTTTATCGCCCGCCGGATCGTTCCAGTTTTCCAACTAGCAAGGTCGTGGTCACGCTTCTGCATTAAAATATCGAATGTAGTAACTATTCGGGGGTAGATTCAGAAATTTAAGTTTTAAAAACATGTTGCGACTATGACACTTAGCAGTAAGTCTCATGTACCTATGGTAGTTTAGCACGACTTGAATTCTTCGCCTAAGGCCTTTTAGATATGCACTCGCGTGCGAGAGCGCAAGTTGTGCACCAACATTATAATTAAGAGCGATAGTGCATAAGAAGACTACTCGAAGTTGGTTTCGCTTTCAATAAAAGTACTAAAACTGTTACTGATTTTAAATTATGAATACTCCTCTTGGGGCAAGAGGCACTATTAAGTTTTCTAACTTGAATTTAAGTACCCAGGAATGTTCAAAGTAAGTGGATTAGAAGTGGTATTGGTAACACGCTAGTAACACATTAAGGAACGATATAAATTACTTTGTGACCTATGAAAGCTCTAATAAAATATGCCTATTTTTGGTTTCATCAACACAGTAAAATTTAGACGTCGTTATAAAAATCAAGCTTAAAAAAAAGCAAAAAAAATCTCTAAGCTTAATAGCTTTGTTTCCAGACGTTTCGGTTTTGATATAAATAAAATTAATTCGTTACAAAAAATATTCTGAGATTTTTTTTTAGACTCATTAAAGAATTTCTATGTGTAGATTGGGCACCGAAATTAATCACAGCTATTTTGATGGATAGGAATATTAAGGTAACAAAAGTTTGTATGACAGTTGATGATTAATTATTACTTTATTAAGTTAGTTGTATGAGAAGATTGTGCGCTTTTCAGACCAACCCCCTGACGGAAAAACACAATTTGCCTTTTGGGAATTTACCCCTGAACTTAGGTACTTAATTCTTCGCAAATGTAAAAAAATGAGTCGCTGCACCAGTCTCTGTACGTATATCTAGATTTCTTTATAAACATAGTAACACTTTTTCGGACTTCGGCAATCGTTAGATATAAATTACAAATATCTTTTCACTTCTTTTCATCCATGCCCGAGGGCGTTTCCTATTAAGAATTTATTGGTCCCTTACGCCCTCTAACTCATCTCTCCGATCCTATTTCTTTATTTTAATCCTATGTTTCTTATAAATAGTTGAACATATCGGATAACGGTAATTGGATACAAGATTATTATTATCAGTATTTGTACTTGATATAATAATTTGAAAGAAGATACAGACAATATTAGGAGTATTAGAAAATAATATATAATCAGGTTATTGTAGTACATTCCATGTATAGCACATAGGTACATATAAAACGGATGTGAGACTTGCATGAATAAAATATATCAGTATAATGAGCTTATTTTTGTTTTTATTATTATTATAAATGGGCTTACTCTTGGCCACAGATTAGCCGAAGGCAAAGACGTGGCCTACGATGGAGTGAGCTCGCTCAGAAGATGCCTGGGGCCGTAAAATTGGTTTATTTCCAAAAAAAAAATTAGTGAAATCTCCAAAAGTTAAAAGTAAACGTTCCTATGGATCTCTAGTCTCTAGGTCACACTAAGTAGCAATAGCCATACAGTACCAGTGCCAAGCCCGCGTCATAAATCTGCAGTAAAAATAATGGTGTATTTGGCAACTCCATTACTTTTATGGAATCGGTGATTAAGACATATTTCGGCGCCCAGACGGTTGTAGTTATAGCTTATAGGTGAACTTGTAGATATGATATTTTTATATTAAAGGAAAATGTTTAGAATCGTTAGCAGACGTTTCTGCTTAATAAAATTAATTTTGTAGATATGATGTTTTCGCTGTGACCTATTTGTATACATATACATACATACATACATATAATCACGCCTGTAATCCCATAATGGGCAGAGCACATGAACTACTCAAGTTTCAGTGCCACTCTTGGCAAAAAGGAGTTGAAAGAAATCGAAATTTTGTCATTGCAGTGACAGGTTGCCAGCGTCACGCCTAGGTCACAATTTAACCCATATCCCACAGTCGTCTTCTACGACACCTATGGGAAGAAAGGTGGTGGTAAAATTCTTAACCCGTCGCCACATGAGGCCGGGGATACATATAATAGAACAAAATTGAAAATTATTATACATGTGCGGTAAAGAGGAAATTTAAAACAGGTGGCGATTAATTAAAACAAGGGAGGGAGTTTTTTCAATCGACACGACTTGCGAATAACCTCTTTGGTCGTGCATTGTACAACGTTTTACAGTAGGTACCTACATATAACACTTTAACGTTTTGAAATAGGCAAGTAACGTACTTACTTTGCGACCAAGGTCAGAAAAGTAGCGCCATTATATCTTTACCTTCATTGAACACTTTTACTGGAATGAAAAAAATACGGAATTCGGAACATAACATAAATTTGCTTGACCTCATATGTATAACATTTTATCTTTAACACAAGACTTCATGAGCTTACCGTGGGACTCAGTCAATCTGTGTAAGAATGTCCTAAAATATTTATTTATTTTATTTGTCTTTCCCATCACGGAACAATGGTATTCCGGACATTTGGGAGGCGTGCGCGGGGCCGAAGCCAACGCGTAGAGGCCCTTCCGACACTTTAATGAAATGTAAGGGGTACACCGAGCGTATGTTGCCCTTGCCCGTATCATGGGACACACGCAGAGGCAACACCCGCCAGGGTGTAAGGACTATTTGAGAGTTAATGGAATCTAAAATGAACTGGGCTATTTTGATGAAAGTGATGGACTAAATACTGGGCTATGGATAAAAAACCGGACGCCTGCCTAATAAAACGGTATCCAATTTTATTTCCGGCAGACGGTAACTCGTCCCGTTATTTTATTTATCATTATTTTGCCCTCAGAAATGCGTAGTTAAAATCTTTTGGTTTCCTCATGTTATACTACTGTGTATACCTAATTGTTCATATTGTGACCAAAATGAAGGTTTTTGCTCTTATATGTTGCATGTAACCTTACATGGTTCTCACGAGCTAGTATACCTAATAGATAGAAAGACCTTCACATTCAAACACGAGATGAACGCCTACAGAATAATAATTCATCCTTTCACGCATATTTCCTTCAAACAATAAAAGTGTGATAAAAGTGAAATATGTATTATTTCTCGAGAAAAATTGTAGTTTCATCAAAATGGCCACATTTGTCGTATGATCCCTGGCTTACGCGCGCGAGCACTCGACACGGGGTAAAAGGACAGAACTTTGCACTGAGGAATACCAAGGATTTTTACTGTGATGAACAAGTTTTCCTTTATGATATTTGTTGGTATACTTTGGAAACTTGTCGCATGCGAGCGGTGTTTGCTGAAAGGTTTCATGCTGAAGTTTTTATTCGCTTAAGTGCAGAGTGTGCAGACGCATCGTTCGAAAATATCGGAATTCAATTCAAACTTATTTATAATTTTAGTTTCCAAGTGACATTATTTGACAATGAACGGCCAGCAATATTTTTGTCATAGGCCTGCTGACCGTTTATTTTAATTAACAGCGGTAAGAAGGTACAGCGGGGAGAATCCCTAATTGTAACTGATCCATTTTTTCCATTATTACACTATTAAGTTGAGTTCCAAATATATCCACCGAACACGAGTGCCATATAGAACCAGTGGACACTCTAATTAATAAAACAAACATTGTAAAACATGGACAAAAATAGATCAGTTACATTTGCCCCAGTTACATCTGTACCTTAAGCAAGTTTTTATAAAAATCAGATTTTTATGTACATTTCTGTTGTTTAGGAAAAACGCGTGCTGACATTCTCAGTTGTTTTTCTACGTTTTCTTTTGTTATTGTTTCAATATTGAGAAAGTTCGGATAAACACTTGACTTTTTCCAAAAAATGTTGCAGTTGAAGCTACAAAAAATTATTCTTTCTTTTTTTGTTACTTATAGTAACAGACAGAAGAACGTGTAAGTAACGTAGGTACTAAAGGCATTTTGCTCGCTGATTTACGTTGCCCTCACGTAACTGCTAATGATAACTTACGGCTCAGAGATCATAAACTACGTGTTAGGCCCATGCGCGGAATGAGGATGGAGGCCGGTCTTATTATGTTCTATGGGAAAAAAGGTCTTTATACTGAGCTTGGCCATTTTGGTTTCAATTTGACTATAGGCTCAGTCAGATTACCCTGTATCATTTATTAGTATTACTTAAATTGCTTTACATAGGTACTTAGTAATCATTAATTTATTCATTCATTTGTACATCAAAATCATAGGAATGGTAGTGTTGCCAGAGACATCGTACCCAGGATTTTTGTGGCGTTTCCCCACTCTGTATATCTAATCTAAGCTTTGCTTTTAACGTTCACGATAGAATGCAATCAAATTGCATACTCTATAAAACGCAACAATACATTTTTCAGCGGGCGTCCTTGGGGGCAGCCGCGCCTTTTAGGCATCATTCCAGTTGGTTGCAAATTGCAAAGCACAGGCGATATAGACTTATGCGAACCAGTCAAAAAGCTCTTTGAGATTACTTATTAAAGTGGTGGGTTCCAATTCAATATAATACATATTTTAGAGTATGGATATTGACCTCCTCGTAGCTAGAACCCCTAGGCGATTTGTATGGCACTTGGAATTCCAACGCCTCGCCTCACCCCTCGATCTCAAAATCGTTGCTCGGTTGTCTGTACTTCTAATACCCTAGACTTGGGCCCTGTGGTGAGGTGGGAAAATCCGGCCCTCTGATTTTGCCAGTTTTTTTTTAGATTCCAACTTCACAGACGTCTGATTACGCTGGTTGATACAACTTCCAAGCACTCCCGAAGCAATTGGAACAACTCGACTCTAAAGGCATTGTGATGCTTTACATTGATTTAGATTCCAACGTTTAATGGATTAATCCGAGACTACACATTAGGCGTTAGTCGCGTATTAGTAAAACGTATTTATGGTCGGTTTATCGCTTAATCACTTAACAGCGAACGTGACTGAGCGTTGACATAAACACAGTAAAGGAAGGGAAGTCAGGAAATTAAAAGGAAACAAAATAAATGACTCGCCACGTGAAACTTATGGCTATAGATATGGTCATCGCGCGGGTTTTTACGTTTTTAGACGACTGTCCAAAATAGAAGTGTATTATCCTTATTAGTCTTATTACTTTCTCATTTTATCCTTTGCATGTCAGATCCTACACATAACGAGCATCAAACAAAAAAAAAAGACAGATGCTGTACAAAGTCACTATTTCTACACAATACAGGCTTATTTATTTCGTCAACTGCAATAATTTACGGGTTGCATAATAATATAGGTCATTCATTTTACCTGAGCAACTTTTAGAGCTCCGACATCTCGAGGGATTACATTGTAATATATTTCATATATTTCGCTTGTTCTAATTTTTCTACGAGAAAATAATATATTTGTGTTTTTGGGTCGGAAAGTTATTGTTACTTTCAAGGATTGTCATTTCGTCTAGGCCGCTTATACTAGCCGTACTCATTGTCAGTCCTAAAGGTTGCATGTCACCATGATATCCACTCACGTTTCCAGAGAAAATTAAATTGAATGAAAGTAAAGACCATATTTTCAGTGACCTCACAATGTCATATACATTCTGTAAATAACTTGTCGCGTCAGACAGTGTAGTGACTCCTTTATGGGAGTCACTTCTGTATTACGGGAACATTTAACCTTTGTTTACCTTGGGTAGTGTTTCTATTGGCTATAGGTATGGATGTGGTTTATGGGGTCACGTTCCCTACATACTTATTTAGGTCACTTTACGCAAATAAAACCGGTGTAAACTGAACCACTTTTGTTTTAACCGTAGGTATGTAATTCTCTTACTCTTATAAATTTACAGACCGCGGGTGGAAAATAACTTTCTAAAATCCACGATTGATACCATGCTAAAGGTACTGTAGATCTCTTCAGTGTTACGGTAACATTTAACCTTCGTTTACCCTGGGTAGTATTTGTATTGTGTATAGATATGCATGTGGTATATGGGGTCGCGATCCCTACATATTTAGGTCACTTTACGCGAATAAAACCGGTGTAAAGTCAACCGGTATTTGTTTTCGTCGTAACCTGTCACATAACGTACATTTACTGACCACGGGTGGATGTGACATAACTATAAACTACACACTATTGATACTGGATGAGAGGCACATAGATTTGAATGCTGAAAAAGAAAGCAAGTAAATATTTTACAAGCAAGAAAGCAAGTATTTTTGTAGGAGGTAGGGCATAGTGAATGATATTCATTCCGCTTTGTGTGGTAGGGCACAGCACAGCGGATATCGTCTCGCTCGAATCTAGAGCAGAGCCCAACTGGGGTAGTACCTCCGCCTTACAGAAGACCGCAGCCAAATAGCACTAGACCCTACTCATAGTGTTGTGTTCCTGCCGGTGAGTAAGGCTGCCTGAGCTCAACGAGGGTGCGGTGTGCTGATGACGGGAGGACTTACGGAACTAACTTGTTCCGTCTATTGTCCTTTGAGTCGTCGGCAACCCGAACCCTCCTTAGAACTTGTGCACTCCTTTTTAGGGTTCCGTAGTCAACTAGGAACCCTTATAGTTTCGCCATGTCTGTCTGTCCGTCCGTCCGTCCGTCCGCGGATAATCTCAGTAACCGTTAGCACTAGAAAGCTGAAATTTGGTACCAATATGTATATCAATCACGCCAACAAAGTGCAAAAATTAAAAAATGGATAAAAATGTTTTATTAGGGTACCCCCCCTACATGTAAAGTGGGGGCGGATTTTTTTTTTCATTCCAACCCCAACGTGTGATATATTGTTGGATAGGTATTTAAAAATAAATAAGGGTTTACTAAGATCGTTTTCTGATAATATTAATATTTTCGGAAATAATCGCTCCTAAAGGAAAAAAAAGTGCGTCCCCCCCCTCTAACTTTTGAAAAAATAATAAAAAATAAATTGTTTAAAAAATATGAAAAAAATCACAAAAATAGAACTTTATAAAGACTTTCTAGGAAAATTGTTTTGAACTTGATAGGTTTAGTAGTTTTTGAGAAAAATACGGAAAACTACGGAACCCTACACTGAGCGTGGCCCGACACGCTCTTGGCCGGTTTTTGCTGTGTACTTAACACAGCAAGAGGGAATGTACAAGTTTCTAATGGGGTGGCAACGCGCATGTGACACTGTTTGAGTTGCAGGCGTCCATAGGTTCCGGTGACCGCTTTACATCAGGCGAAATTGTTTTGAACTTGATAGGTTTAGTAGTTTTTGAGAAAAATACGGAAAACTACGGAACCCTACACTGAGCGTGGCCCGACACGCTCTTGGCCGGTTTTTGCTGTGTACTTAACACAGCAAGAGGGAATGTACAAGTTTCTAATGGGAAGAAAAGGCGCATGTGACACTGTTTGAGTTGCAGGCGTCCATAGGTTCCGGTGACCGCTTTACATCAGGCGGGCCGTATGCTTGTTTGCCATCGACGTAGTATAAAAAAAAAAATGCAGAGAAGTTCTGGATTTATTCAATAGCGAATTTAATTTCATTTGACTTGCACATCAAAGATTCAAATTTTGAGAAAAAAATGACGCTTTTTTTTATCGTGTTTTTATCTCAGAGGTCGCGATTTTTTAAAACATTGTGTCCCATATTTTTATCTGCTACGTTTTCCTTCATTATTTGCGACTTTGCTTTACACCCGCTCCGGCTAATAATTGTGGAGTGGCCCTTGAAACTCTAGATAGATAATTGGATCCGATTAAGTTTGAGTCAAGACCCCTTTGCGAAGATTTTGAATAGATTAGATAAGTATTAACAAAGCTCCCGGTGGGCAATAATTGAAAAACGTTTCCACTCAAAAATGTAATGAATGTGCAGGTCCGCAGACATGTTGAAGGGCGATCATGCAAGTGCTAAAGTATGAGCCGACAATTGTTTAAAGCAAACAACAATGAAATAAGGGATTATATTAGGTAGCATCCTCAGAAAACCTGATACCCACCTATCCAAAATGGCCCTCACCTGGAATATACCCGCAAAGCGGAAACCATGCCGCCCTAAATCGACTTGGCGTCGTTCGGTTCAGCAGGAGCTCAGGGTGCTAGGCATGTGGGAGGAGGTTACCCAAACTACCAAAGACCGGAGTAAATGTAAAAGGTAATAGGATGCAAAGAAGAAGATTAGGTAGTATTTCCCAGGGGTGCTTTTACTGAGAAGCATGGTAATACAATCATTGCAACAACACCGACAAAGAAACACCGTTGACCGCGAACGATAGTAAAGGATTCGAAACGTCGTTGTATTGTAAATTTTGTATACATATGATATAATCCATAGATTTATATTATGAGTAACTATCTCGCTATATAAAATACCCGTTACGACGTTTCTCACAAATGTTTTCTTTTTCTTTTTATACGATGCGTAACACATGTATTCGTTTATTTTACATGATGCATTTGCACGTACTATGTATGGAGAATGCATGGAGAAATTTTAATGAATTCATTGATAAATTCGCCATGCACTTTTGCAGCTGATAGTACATAAAAGCGATATTTACATTACTTTTTAATTTACTGTCTGTGGTTTTGATTTAGTTTACTGTATCTATAGGAATGATTGTATATGTCTGTGCACGTGGCCATGATAAACGGCTTTGTGAAGTGATCTTTCTTTGTGAAAATTTAATGAAATTTAACAAAATTGATTTTTTGCCAATAAAAGAAGCTGCCTTGTCCTTTATTGCGAAACGCTCTAGTCGTATCGAGATTTGATCACACTATCGTTTATAAATCGTAGCGTTTCCTCACGAAAGATATGGGTAGTAAGCAGATTCGGATTTAAATCTACACCCGTTAGGCCTAATCTAGGGAGGTTAATAAATTTATTGGTGATCCCTCTTCGGGTTTCGAATATTAAGTGGTATATATCAAGTGCCTATGACCTCTCTCCTTAAATCCAGGGGGCCGATTTTTGAGTCTCACGCGTTTGAATTCAGAAAATTGTCACTGAAAATAATAAGCAAGTCACCGTATTCAACCTGTATTTTAGGGACAAAATCCCGTATGCGAGATTCAAAAATCGCCCCCCTGGCCTCATTGTACCTAAGCTTGGATTCTTTTCCGTGTAGTATCTTTCTTCAGTTCTAAACCAGTCTTTAAAATCAAGATACTGAAAACCATTACCAGCTATACAGTATACTGAATTTACAAATTTACACTACAAATAATAGTAGGTACTTACCTACAACATATACTTCGTTACGCAAAGTAAGCTGTGGCAAAAGTTTGATTGCAAACGAGTCCAGTTACGTAAAGTGCTCGCCAAATATAATATTTACGCTTCTGAAATTTAATTCAATACAGTATGGCGAAACTATACTTATTTTTGACATTTACCGTACAAACAAATAAACATGGCGTCGGAAAACAAAAGAATGTGAGAGTTTTGCAGCGAATGTATTGAATTAGGTCCGCATTTTCGCGCTTCGTGTTTTGCGAGTTAGGGTCAATCCTCCAGTGAATGAACCCCCCCCCAGTGAATGAACAAAATTACGTTTTTTGGCTAAAATAAGAAATACAATTATTTCTACCATTTGACGTATTTTTTCTCTTATTGGCAACTCTGTTTTCTATGCAATTATAATGCATGCAATAAATATTTTCGTCTAGTTTCAATATAGCCGACGATTGAAGTTCACGTGTTTCTGTTTTTGAAGTTTTGTATGGAGAAATTAAATCCCCGGTAAGAACAGTACATGTTTGGAGCAACATTTAAAGTGTTCATTTGATATTTATGAGTAAAAACTTTTGTTATTTGGTTGAAATAAGTGTCAAACCTTTTAAAAATGTACACTTCAGTCCTTTATTCTGCGATTAATTCATTATTTTTTAGTGTTCCATTACTGACTTATCAAATGTTCTAAAACCAGTAAATGAACAGAGTGTTTATTTACTGGTATTGACTCAATTTAATTTTTTGTCTAAATTTAAATGTTAACGTGATAGTATTAAGCTTGTTTTTTGAAATACTGCTCATACAACTATTCTGATCCTTTCGGCCAGTATTGGAACACAAGTGTTCATACATAGGCATGAAAGATCTAGTGACGAATGAACTATGGAAATTATGCTTTGTTCATTTACTAGATTTCGACTAATTCTATGTATGAACAGCATAACGACAAATATATTTTCATACATTGTGTAAGTTCCAATTCGATAAAATCCTTTTTTTTTCTTTATATTATTCATTAACAAGTTTTTGAGTTATTGGGACAATTCATGCTATTTGTATATTCTATTTTGGGTCAATATGGACGGAAAAAAAGATATGAACGCTTTTGCTATACTCAAAAAGACCTAGAAACTGCTTTAAATACTATTATGAACGGTTCAATGACACTAAAAAATAGCTAGTATACAGTTTAATATTCCGAAATCGACACTTCATAATATGCTGAAAAGCAACAAAAAGAAGAAGAACAAACAACAAGACAGAAAAAGAAGTGATAATGCAGAACTACGGAAGAGAAAATTAGAAAATAAAAAAGAAACACAGTTTAAAAAAGACAAGGTGGCATCTGGTCAGCCCAAACCAAAGAAACTTTGCAATAACCTAACCACAAAATTAAAATTTTGAAAAAACCCCCGACCGCGACCTAGTGGACCGATTTTCATGAAACATGGCTAAGAACACTCCCGACTAACACAGCTTTCAAATAAAAAAAACTAAATCGAAATCGGTTCATCCGTTCAGGAGCTACGATGCCACAGACACACACACACATAGACAGACAAACAGACAGACAGACAGACAGACAGACAGACAGACAGACAGACAGACAGACAGACAGACAGACGGACAGACAGACAGACACGTCAAACTTATAACACCCCGTCGTTTTTGCGTCGGGGGTTAAAAAAGAAACTCAAGCAACGGTCATGATTGATGAAGACATAATATAAGGTGCTAACAAATTTGTCACGGATATTTTAAGGGACGTTAATGAACATCAAAACAATGAACTTTCACTAGAAATTACTGAAAAAAATGTTTTTTTTTTGTTTTCATACCTTTAACAAAAAAATTTATTTTAATTTATTTTCTAAGTAACCATCCTCTGTAATGTAATTGCCTGTCAGGATGTTTAACAGTGTCTCTCATGTCACGTTAACAGTGTCTAGAGAGGTCTCATTTAATAATTTTATTAACGGGGTGTTTTAACATAGCATATTTGTTTCCTAGTTTTCTCTAAAAAAACATAACAAAACCTATGATGTTTCATACATAAATATACTCCAGGAGCGGAGTACTATCAGCCGTAAAAATATCCGTGACTAATTTGTTAGCACCTTATATAGAGATAATATTACAATATTGTATATTTTACTTACATTTTTGATCTCTTTAGCTTGTACTTAATCATAATGGTTAACGTAAGCATAATAAAATAATATGTTTCTATTTGTAAACAATGTTCATTCACTGGGTTTTACTGTGTTCATTCATTCGATTTTTTGTTCATTTACTAGGTTTTTGGTTATATTTTGATAAATGCTCGTATATCTCAAAAACTATTAAAATAATAAAAAAATCACTGAAACTATATTCTTGTTTATTAAATGAAGATTGAATACACTACATTAAATTATCATAAATATTAATAAATTTTGAAAAATGATTTTTCAAAAGTGAAAAATTTCTTAAGTGTTCATTCACTGGTGGTCTTACCCTACGTTAGTGCAACTTTATGGTGAGCGGTTGACGTGCAATAAATATTGTGATGTATCAATGTGGTAAAGTTATTTGAAGATAAGTTGGCCATTGGCAACGATTCTGACAGCCTCACTGGTGCAATAGTAGATAACATATCTAGGCTAGTAAAGTAAGAAATGTCTTATCTCAGATCACATATAATTGTCGGCGGGGGTCAACTGTGATCTGAGGTTTTCTTATTTTCTGGCAAAGTTGTGTATACTATATTTCTGTTTAATGGACCTGGGAAGCGGTAACTTCGTTTAGCCGGAAAGCGTCAAACTTCAGGCCGAATTTTGACGCTTTCCGGCACAGAAAATGTTATTTTGATCAAGACGCGAGGGTGTCTAACTTTTATCTCAATTAAATAAAGTAAATCAGTGTATTTTTCACTGTTGTAGTTGTAAATGTTTCCTTATGTTCTATCCACTGTTACTCTAATAAATTGGTTTATTATTACTCGTACTTGCCTGTTCACAAACTCATTACAATGAGCTGGGTCCAAATCTCCGGTTTGTTCAAGACATAATTACTTATGGTGACACTGACAGGGGTTCACATTGCCCACGTCTCATATGAAAGTTAAGTTAAGGGCCGTTTAAGAGTTAGTCTTTTATACGAGCGTAGAGCGGCTCGATTCAAACCTTAATTTAAGTATATATTCTCTCTAGATAGGATATGAAATCATTACATATCACACTTATCTAATAAATTAAATTTGAATTTGTCAATTTAAGGAAAAACACGACCGTGTAAGTTTGTAACTTCGAAATGATATCCGCGCTAAAAAATACGTCGGATTTAACCCGCCTTTACGGTCACACATGTATTGAAAAACTATGCAAAGAAGTAATCGATGGAATCAGCTGTTACTTTGCGGAAATGTATGTTTTAATCAAAATCTAGAACACTACTTTGCTCGTGTTATAACTGATTCGACGAACTGAACAGAACAACATAATTATGATTCCAATATTATTAAAGGTAATATCAGTTCATATCACGTGTTGGTCTATTTATAGGTATAGATCATTCCACACGTAACGGTTTACCTCAATAATTTACTCGTATCTTTTCAACAAACCATGCAATCAACATTTATTTACAATTTCTTTCTTTTCAAGTGGAGCGTCAAGTCGTTCAGTTGAAAAACATCTTATCAGCGCATTAGAAACTAGTCTAATGAGTGCGCTCAGAATTAGCCCAATCTCGGTTCTTGGACGACTTCCAGATAGGGTTGCCAGATAGAATGAACCCACTATCAGGACAAAAGGTAAAATGTTTCAGGATTTTGTGACTTATTTCGGAAAAATAAAAAAAACAAAAAAAAAATACAACATAGTGCCTTTGCCATGGCAGAGTTTAAAGATATTATTTTCGTTAACTGTATCAAATATGATAAATTGATAATATTTAACAGAATTTAATAAAGTTCTTGAGCTTGCTATGTTTAAGTACCTATATATTTAAAGAAATGGTCATTTCCTAACGACTTAGCAGCAACGTTTGGTTTTTTGTTTTTCGGGAAATTTTCCCTTTTCTCAAACATGGAAAAAAGAGGAGGATCCCGCCTATCTCGATCATCTGGCAACCCTGCTTCCAGACGAGATCACAAGACTGCAATGGCCTGTCATTGCTCTAATTTCTATAATTTTCTTTTTACTACTTTCCCTACTAGGCAAGTGGTGTTCGACTTTTCGAATGACACTTCACGGTGCCGATAAAGCATTCATTCATTCACTGAAAGACTTCAAAGAACTTTATTCGAATTCTAATTCGCTTTACAGTTTCCTGCACCTACCTAGTGTAAAAAAATTCGTTAGTAAAAATATACACATGTGTTGAACCCACGCTATGCCTTTTCGTTTACAAAGGAAAGGAAGGTACAACTCTATTTATTTAACAGAAATTCACTATTTTCGCAATAAACCTGCAACGCCAACAGCTTAAAAAAGGCAGTTTTCAATTAGTTTTACGTACACGAGTCCTGCAAATAAGATAATCCTTTAAAAGTGGATTACAAAAATAAAACAGAAAGGAATATTAAATGACCTAGGTATGTGTAATGTATATTGGGCGAGCACGCTTTTGAGCAACGAATTTTCGCTTTTCGGCAATTCTGAGTTGCAAAATGGATTAGTGAAAATGTGTTTTCAATTGAATTTAAAATTAAACCGCTGGGCGAATTTTGCATGTGATAAGGCTTTAAATTCGTGCATAAAATTAATTGGAACGACGTATTGTCGACGGAGCTGTGACGTGTAATTTAATTGGGATAATAATATTTATAATGCATACCTACTTACTTTTACATGTGATTAATTAATGATTTTTATGGCTTCATTATACTTAATCTATCTGAGCTGCTTTTAAATATTATTTTTATATGGTACGTCGGTGATATACAAGTATACAACTCGCCTGATAGTAAGCAGCGTAAGCAACGTAAGCTATGGCTGCCTGCTAGGTAAAAAAAAAAAAAATCTTTCTTTCTTTCTTTCTTTATATATCTACCATATATGTTCACTTTCGATACGCACGAATATGTTTGAATTTATGACAAACTGCATTTCCTATTAAAAAAATGAGAGACCTTTATTAGTATTGGTCGTCTTATTTATTAAGGTTTATATTACTCATTAATAAGCTAGGCTCCTCAGAGATTCCACAGTCGCTATTTTTATCAGTTCCCGGTCGTTTGCCCGAAACAGCAATCGTTCGACGTCATAATTCGATTGCCTATACCTACTAGTGACTTTACGTCGCCTAGTTTTAGTACGTTAGCGCCTCCCGAGGGAGCCAATTTATTGGCCCGTCTTCTAGTCGATAGTGTAAGGCGAGATATTAATAAATGGAAGTGTAAGATAGGTAATTTACCTCCTTAATTATGTACGGTAGGATGTACAGAGGATGTATGAAATGAAAGGAGATTAACAAAATATGTGAAATATTTAGCAGGAGGTAAAGTTGCAACAAAATATATATTAATGGAAAAATTTGTTTGCTTACTACCTGAAAAAAATAATGTTTACTTTTGTGAAATGCTTTAAAAATATTCACATGAATATGATAAAAATACACAACATGATATTCCGAGTGCTTTCCAAATGTCCGGACACTTTTATCTTGTAATAATTGCTGAGGTTAATTATTATTGCGGTTTGTATCAAATTATATGTATAACCCCGTGTTGTGATGGGTTAAGACTTTTACCAGCTTGTACCTGTGATGTGGGCGATGGGCTAGCAACCCCTGTCACATCAATATCGCAATTCCGTTTTCTTTCAAGCCCTTAATTGCTAAGAGTGGCACTGAAACATCAGTTTTGTATGTTTTGCCAACCTGTTTTGGGAATACAGGCGTGAATGTAATTTATAAGTATATTAGGTAAGCGTGTTGACAAAATCTAGACAATTACTTTGTTAATTCGCTTAGATATAACATGTTAATATTTCTACCCTAATATTTATTTGTGTATTTATTTTTGCATGAACATTAACTGTATGTATAAAATACGCTGGTAAGTATAACGGGTTAGCACTGATTGACAAGCACGTTTATCTATTCGCGGATTAGCGTAGAGTAATCTTCAATTTTTTTTTAAATAACATTGATTTCTGCAAAGCAATGCCTTTTCCGTCGATTAGGTTTGTTCTATCAAATTATAAATAATATTTCTAAAGAGTGAAGCAATGCGTATAAAATAATTAGGAACGTCTGTTCCTTCGGGGCACAATACCTGCAGGAAATCCTGGATAACGTAGTGTGATGAATAGTCTCGATAGTCAGATAATAATTAACTTTGCCGGAAATTGGTCCCAGCTGCGGTGTTGCGGTGCGGTAGAGAGATGTAAGTATATGTATCTACTTATAGGTACATGTATTACCTATAGTTTGTTGTATACAGTGCGTAAACTTAATAAGGGCGATAAATGAAACCAGGCATACAATTCAATATTGTTATCATTAATTAAAAGGTGTTTTTGAGTTACTCTTAATTTTCAGGCCATAATAAATTTTTGAAAAGTTTTCCAGCAGCAATGTACTGTAAATGTGGTTGCGATGACCGTGGCGATGACAATCAATGACAACTGTCAACGAGCGTTTAACGCGAGTGTGTTTGCATTACGTTGCGGGCCGAATTGATTTGTATGGATAAAAAAAAAATTCTATTTTAAGTAAAAGTTATCTAATTCCATTTTTTATGTCCTATACTCACCACCGTTAAGAGGTTCGTCCGTATTAGGTTTACATCCTGTATGCTGCTTTAGAGATACATACTTTGCTCTTTTCTGCCCTCTGAATAAAAGTATTCACACCCAACATATTAAGGACTAGCGACCCGCCCCGGCTTCGCACGGGTACTATACCTACATGTAAACCTTCCTCTACAATCACTCTATCTATTAAAAAAACCGCATTAAAATCCGTTGCGTAGTTTTAAAGATTTAAGCATACATAGGGACATAGGGACAGAGAAAGCGACTTTGTTTTATACTATGTAGTGATGTACAATTTTACAGTGAGTTGCAAAAGTGCATGGCGAATTTATCATCGAATTCATTCATAATTTCTCCATTGCAGCTCACTGTACCTAAAGTGTAATCACCCACATCTATGTAATATATTATCTACAAGCGTTTATAATAAACTAAGCTTTTGCCCGCGGCTTCACTCGCGTTAGAAAGAAACAAAAAGTAGCCTATGTCACTCTCCATCCCTTCAACTATCTCCACCTAAAAAAATCACGTCAATTCGTCGCTCCGTTTTGCCGTGAAAGACGGACAAACAAACAGACACACACACTTTCCCATTTATAATATTAGTATGGATAGTATGGATTAGTATGTATATGGATCTACCTAAGTGAGGTACTTCTTTCTAATAACCGTGGGATATGTTTAATCATTGTTTAACGTTGACAAAATCATGTTGTCGTTATAGATTTTTGTCAATTTCCTCAATAAGATTAGTGGCGAAACTCACCAATTTTATAAAGGAAATTGGCAGATACAGCGACAGCAATGTTGGCGCCAGAACCATTGAGGTATAATGTACATAGTAGTTCAATGGTCAGAACAGATAGGTATATCTGCTGTAGACTCATATTTTCCATCAGAACGTGACCTTAAGTGTTAGCTATTGTCCATAGAAGTGACATCTTTTGCTTAAATTCAGTGTAGAATTTCTTCTCATTCAGATTGACTGAAAAACTCATAAAGTGGGCGGGATACGCATCAAGAAATAACAAAAAAACTGTGTTGTCTATCGTAGCCAGTGAGTAGTGACAGTATATTTTCGTTAACAGTGCGTAAACTACCATTTTATATTGAACATTTTTAAGGTTCCTTATCTCTGAGTAGTAATACAGTCTTCTTTCGCTTGGTCTGTATCAAAATCAGTGTTGTATGTAGAAATAGTAAGTATCGACACCAGCTGGCAGCTGAGCGCGATAAAATTAGAGTTTAATAGCGTTTTTACAGAAATCTGTCGTTTCTCGTCGATGTCGCCGCCCGGCCACTGTTATATTGAATAAAGTCGAGGTCACGGTATTGGGTACTTACTGTAAGATATCTTTGTTCAATGCTTCGACTAGAACAGTACCTACATACACAGCATGTACATCAATACAAGCCACCTGAAATAATTTATGAGGTGTTAGGTCAAGATCAAGAATTTTTACTTAAGAGCATACTACGAGATCGCGAAATGAAAATGAGAGTTGAGAGAGAGAGGCTTTCATTTTCGTCACCATGTTCTCTGGGAGAATAACTTTATTGGCGATTTCAGGCTTTGGTCCATTGTAAAACTTTCTCAGATATGCCTACATAGGTACATATAATTATGTATATTCATATTGTACAAATTTACCTACATTATTGCAGTTGACTAATTCTACATAAGTAGATTGATGAGATTTTCTATTTTTCCACAACAGTAAGGATTATCATCCATACCAATATTATACATGGGAAAGTGTGTGTGTCTGTTTGTTTGTCCGTCTTTAACGGCAAAACGGAGCGACGAATTGACGTGATTTTTTTAGTGGAGATAGTTAAGGGGATGGAGAGTGACATAGGCTACTTTTTGTCTCTTTTTAACGCGAGCGAAGCCGCGGGCAAAAGCTAGTCTGTTTATATTCTATAACTAATAAGTATCATATATTCGGTATAAACTATTCATTGTTACCTAAATAATTGATTTGACCTCTGTCCAGTTTAATGGAAACACTTTAGTGAAACCTCACAATAGAATAAATATTCTATCGATCGTGTGTGTAAGCTATATTACCGACGAATCAAACCTATTAGGCCATTAAATATCAAATAAATATCATATACAAGGAAATGTAACCAAGGTCTCCAAATGTCCCGAGCTGGAATCGAACCAGAGTTCCCCCGGCCGAAAATCCCTTCGAGCCTTGCCTTCGTGATCCGATCGCCGAGTGGTTAAGGCATACGTCCGGTAAACGGAGGACGCTGGTTCGATTCCAGTTCGGGACACTTGGAGGCCTTGGTCACTTTTTCCTTGTATATGATACTAGCTTTTACCCGCGGCTTCGCCCGCGTAATAAAAATATTCTTATTGAAACGTTTACAAAAAATAAGATTTTCATTTGGATCCGTAGGTTTCTTTGTAGGTACATCTGTCCGCGATTATTTCGATTCAGGTAAAGCGGGGCAATTCTCGACTGGGGGGCCATTGTAACTGATCTATTTGCTGTACGGTCCGGTTTTGGCTGACCTTACACATATTACTATCGTTTTTAAAGAAATTCTTGCAATGATTGTAGAATTGTTACACAGCGACCACAGCGTAGGTATTAGGTACGAATATGTATGAATTTTACCTATATAAATATTTATACTGGAGAAACTTCATACAACCCACATAGCCAGTATCTCGACGCTATGGTCGGTAGGGTAAAAAGTACTTCCTTGCATTATCGCTTACAATTTTTTCCATTTTGCTTATACTTATTGCAAACGTAAACATATAAAAGGCAAGCAAACAACGATCTTCTTACAGCACATTGAATGTAATAGTTATTACGGATGCAGGATACTCGCCGATGCCTACTTACTAATCCCTTCCCACTGAGCTACCTGCATTTTACACTGCCTAGATATCGATTGCCGACCGATTATTCCGACCCCAATCCCTATTCTTATCCCCGTCCCTATCTCTATCTTTGTCCCCGTCCCCGTCCCCGTCCCTGTCCCCGTCCCTCCCCTATCCCTATCCCCGTCCCCTATTTTTATCCCTATTTCTACCCCTATCCCTATCCCTATCCCTATCCCTATCCCTATCCCTATCCCTATCCCTATCTCTATCCCTACCCCCAATCCCAATCCCAATCCCTATCCCTATCCCTATCCCTATCCCTATCCTATCCCTATCCCTATCCCTATCCCTATCCCTATCCCTATCCCTATCCCTATCCTATCCCTATCCCTATCCCTATCCCTATCCCTATCCCTATCCCTATCCCTATCCCTATCCCTATCCTATCCTATCCCTATCCCTATCCCTATCCCTATCCTATCCCTATCCCTATCCCTATCCCTATCCCTATCCCTATCCTATCCCTATCCTATCCCTATCCCTATCCCTATCCCTATCCCTATCCTATCCCTATCCCTATCCCTATCCCTATCCCTATCCCTATCCCTATCCCTATCCCTATCCCTATCCCTATCCCTATCCCTATCCCTATCCCTATCCTATCCTATCCCTATCCTATCCCTATCCTATCCCTATCCCTATCCCTATCCCTATCCTATCCCTATCCCTATCCCTATCCTATCCCTATCCCTATCCCTATCCCTATCCCTATCCCTATCCCTATCCCTATCCCTATCCCTATCCCTATCCCTATCCTATCCCTATCCCTATCCCTATCCCTATCCCTATCCCTATCCCTATCCCTATCCCTATCCCTATCCCTATCCCTATCCCTATCCCTATCCCTATCCCTATCCCTATCCCTATCCCTATCCTATCCTATCCCTATCCCTATCCCTATCCCTATCCCTATCCCTATCCCTATCCCTATCCCTATCCCTATCCCTATCCCTATCCCTATCCCTATCCCTATCCCTATCCCTATCCCTATCCCTATCCCTATTCCTAACCCTGTCGCTGTCCCTGTCCCTGTCCCTGGCCCTGTCCCTGTCCTTGCCCCTGTAAAATTATCATGCTAGGAGGTGAACTTTGAAAAATCTTTTCTTAGTGCTCCTCTAAGGAACTTCCGTGTCAATTTGAAATCTCTTGAACCAGAAGTAAAGATAAAAACTAAAGCTATACTTATGGCTATTTTGGATATTTTAACCCCATTGCACAACAACAGGGGAGAAAATTTCTTTTCCACCTCATTAGATTTTAAAATCGTTGTATTTATCGTGATCAGCGACCCGATAAACCATAAAAACGATACCCATATTGTGTTTTTGACTTTACCCCCTTTGCACCCCTTTAGGGGTCAAATTTTCAAAAAACCTGAAACATGTATTTAGTCATATGTCTTTAGGAATCCTCCTGTGAAGTTTCGAATAAAATAGTCAAACTAATCTTGTTTCCCCATACAAACTTTGAACCCCCATTTCACCCTTTTAAGAGAAGAATTTTGAAAAATCCTTTCTTAGTGCTCCTCTACGCCATACAAGGAACCTATGTGCCAAATTTGATATCTCTAGGACCAGCGGTTTCGGCTGTGTGTTGATATATCAATCAGTCAGTCAATATCTTCTTTTATATATTTAAACCCCATTGCACCACAACAGGGGAGAAGGTATTTCACTTCCGCCTCGTTAGATTTTAAAAACGTTGTATTTATCGTGATCAGCGACCCGATAAACCATAAAAACGATACCCATATTGATTTTTTGACTTTATCACCCCCTTTTCACCCTTTTAAGGGTTAAATTTTCAAAAAACCTGAAACACGTCTTTAGTCATATGTCTTAAGGAATCTTCCTGTGAAGTTTCGAATAAAATAGTCAAACTAATCTTGTTTCCCCATACAAACTTTGAACCCCCATTTGACCCCCTTAGGAGGTGAATTTTGGAAAATCCTTTCTTAGTGCTCCTCTACACTATATAAGGAACCTACGTGCTAAATTTGAAATCTCTAGGATGAGCGGTTTCGGCTGTGCGTTGATATGTCAGTCAGTCAGCTTCTTCTTTTATATATTTAGATTTATTTCATGTTTCAGTTTTAGTATAGCAGTGTGACTACTTAAAAATACAAGTTAAATATTTTCTACGAAAAGAATGTAATTTGTTCTTAGACTATTAGGCCATTAATTACTGACCGCTGTAGTTGTTAGGTCAGCTGTCTATTGTAACATTACATGTCTGTATAATTCCCGTGAGGTAATAACAGTATTATATTTAACTAATTATTATTTTAGCAGTACTTGTACTACTGTACTCGTACCGCATAATAAGGTGCATAAGTTTGAAACCCAGACCAGTCAATCATCTAGGTTACATAATTATAATTATTATCTGTGGTTTAAAAAAACCGCAGGGGCGACGGCAACAGCTGTATTGGAAAAACTCAAAATTGCCATAGTGGTATAAATACGGATTTGTCACTGTTCACAAAAAGATATTTCTTTGACCAAAATCGTCACTTTTTTTACCCTTTATAGGGTAAATCAGCCTCAATAAATACCACCCTAAGAACTCAACTAATTGCCTTTTATATTGGCTACCTGTACCTACCTACACATGAAAATCAGGGTTACGCAGTGTGAGAACTACATAGCGTGCCGAATAGCATGCGTAGCCGAATGCCGAAACCACAAACGCTTCACGATTCGCTCACGATTCGTTCACGATTCGCTCACGATTCTTGAGCGTTTCGTGAAGCGTTTGTTCATTCGGCTTAGCACACTGTTCTGTTTTACTTTATGTACCTATTTTGGTGGGTCGAATTTAGATTTTTTTATCTTGCATCTTGCCCCCCTTAACAGGTTATGTCCGGTTTTCGCTTTCGTAGTTAGGTATGTATACCTATATGTATTACTCATAAATACAACTTGTGAAAATTTCAATCTTTGTTTTGGTACCCATAACCCTTGCCGCCTCATCCGTACTAATATTATAAATAGGAGAGTGTGTCTGTCTGTTTGTTTGTCCGCCTTTCACGGCAAAACGGATTGACGAACTAACGGTTTTTTTTAAGTGGAGATGGTAGAAGGGATGCAGAGTGACATAGGATAATTTTTGTCTCTTTCCAACCCCCATTTCCCTAAAATGGGGGGTAGAAGTTTGTATGGAGGATTCTGCAATTTTACAATTTAACGCGAGCGAAGCTGCGGGCAAAAACTTGTAATTAAATAAAGCTAATCTTTACCAAACCTAGATTTAATATGAACCCAAGCAATAACAGCCGCACACTTTCGCGGAACTCCCACTCAGACAAGGAATTTACATCGAAGTGCCATCAGGGAATTTTATTACCCCGCTCGGCGTTACTCGCCGGAATTGGCTGTGTTTATTAGACAGTTAAAATTTCAATAGAAATACTTCGTTAACTTTTTATTTAATTATCTATATTTGACAGCATCGTGACGAAACCAGACTAATCCCAATAAGGCCTAGTTACCCTTCGGGTTGGAAGGTCAGATGGCAGTCGCTTTTGTAAAAACTAGTGCCTACGCCAAATCTTGGAATTAGTTATCAAAGCGGACCCCAGGTTCCCATGAGCCGTGGCAAATGCCGGGATAACGCAAGGAGGATGATGATGATCTATATTTGACAGCTTTTTACGAACAATTAAAAAAGGGTGTTCCATTAGGTATTATTCTTAATATTTTTGTTTGTTTTTCATCCTTTAGTTCCTTGATTGGTCGATTATGGACCGATATTTCGACTTCAGACATAACATACTTATATAAACTCACTCCTGCTAATCCTTACAAGGGTAGACAGAGTACATGTAAGTTTCAGTAGCCCTCTTAGCAATGAAATGGATAAAAAAAACAAACACAATGTACGAGGCAGTTTGTTAAGAGCGTTATAACATTTCGGCGTCGGGCGAAATTAGGTATTTTACCCGCCGCGCGAGCCCAATATGCCGACCCTTTCTAGCACGTCTTATCACTCGCTCGCACTACAATAATGGACAAAACAATCTTGATCCTTCCTATGGAATTTTGATAACAACCACAATCTACTATCTCGATATAAACTTTTGATTTCTAATAAACATTATTTTGTACGAAAAGACTAGAATATAGCGCAAAATAATATTAATTACGTTAAAATTTATTTAAAAATTTAAAGTAATAATTATAAACTGTGATCATATTTAAGTAGATCCCATCCCAAATGTTTGCTTTTGTTATATGATAAGTATTAGAGTAAAGTATATATTAATATGATGATAAAATAAGTCAAATATAATTCTAATTACTTCAAGGTGTTACTCAAGGTCTGATGATGGAGAGAGATTGTGGTCACCAAAAATCAACTCGCATATTTGAATAACATAAAAAAACGAAGTGGTTCAGTTACATGGGTTTATTGGTACCGGTGACCACCATCTGGCTCCAACATCAGACCCTCAGTACCACCTCTTGTCAAAGGTCTTATTAAGAAGAAGTAAGAACCCAATGAGCCTGATTACTAAATGGTTTAGTTACATGGATCACTGGTACTGGTGACCACCATCTGGCTCCATCATCAGACCCTGAGTACCACCTCTTGTCAAAGGTCTTATTGAGACGATCCCAATGAGCCTAAAGACGATGTGGTTTAGTCATATGGTTCATTGGTACTGGTACTGGTAACCACCATCTGTCTCCATTATCAGACCCTGAGTACCACCTCTTGTCGACGGTCTTGTTGAGACGATTTCAATGAGCCTACATACGAAGTGGTTTAGTTCCATGGTTCATTGGTACTGGTGACCACCATCTGGTCCCATCATCAGACCCTGAGTACCACCTCTTGTTAAAGGTCTTATTGAGATGAACCCAATAAGGCTAAACACAAAGTGGTTTAGTCATATGATTCATTGGTACTGGTGACAACCATCTGTCTCCATCATCAGACCCTGAGTACCACCTCTTGTAAAAGGTCTTGTTGAGACGAACCCAACGAGCCTAAACACGAAGTCGTTTACTTACATGGTTCACTGGTACTGGTGACCACCTTCTGGCTCCATCATCAGATCTCGAGTACCACCTCTTGTCAAAGGTCTTATTGAGACGATCCCATTGAGCCTAAATACGAAGTGGTTTAGTCATATGGTTCATTGGTACTGGTGACCACCATCTGGCTCCATCATCAGACCCTGAGTACCACCTCTTGTCAAAGGTCTTGTTGAGACGAACCCAACGAGCCTAAACACGAAGTCGTTTACTTACATGGTTCACTGGTACTGGTGACCACCTTCTGGCTCCATCATCAGATCCCGAGTACCACCTCTTGTCAAAGGTCTTATTGAGACGATCCCATTGAGCCTAAATACGAAGTGGTTTAGTCATATGGTTCATTGGTACTGGTGACCACCATCTGGCTCCATCATCAGACCCTGAGTACCACCTCTTGTCAAAGGTCTTGTTGAGACGAACCCAACGAGCCTAAACACGAAGTCGTTTACTTACATGGTTCACTGGTACTGGTGACCACCTTCTGGCTCCATCATCAGATCCCGAGTACCACCTCTTGTCAAAGGTCTTATTGAGACGATCCCATTGAGCCTAAATACGAAGTGGTTTAGTCATATGGTTCATTGGTACTGGTGACCACCATCTGGCTCCATCATCAGACCCTGACTAACACCTCTTGTCAAAGGTCTTGTTGAGACGAACCCAACGAGCCTAAACACGAAGTCGTTTACTTACATGGTTCACTGGTACTGGTGACCACCTTCTGGCTCCATCATCAGATCCCGAGTACCATCTTGATGTATCTTATCATCTTGACCATATTGTAATTTTCGCATATTTATCATCATAACGTTGTAATACTTTAACATTCAAACATAACAAAATATTACAAAAGCAAATATTTACGGATCTAGGATCAAATTCGTTGGTCGTTGTTTACACACACACAATGCGAGGATAGCCCGTGTATAAACAAGGCGTCCGACCCACACAACGATAAATATTCTCGACGTTTGCGATGAAAACTCGGAGAGCGAAGCGACATACGTCTCACCTCCTCGAGCTCCGGCGCGGCACTGAAATCGCAGGCGTCCATCGCCGGTAAAATAGCGACAGGAAGGCTAGTTTTCAAAAAATTGGCAAAAAATCATGATAAAATATTATAACGACAAATGGATAACAGCAATTTAAGCACATTGTGCAGATTATTTATATACTAAAATAACTTCGATAACATGTAGATTTTCGGAGAAATGATCACTTGTTTCGATGTATTTTCAAGACAAAATTGAGTTCGTTTTACTTTCAATTTCTCAATTTCAAAGGATTAAATGATAAATATTGTTTAATGGGCATAAAGTACAAGATATTAGGAATTTAAATTTACCGCATTTATGAGAGTGAGCTTATCAAATTGTATATAATAAAAGCTCCGAAATCTGTGCTTCGCGCGGTTTTTCCTAAACGCGCATCAGAAAAAAAATCATTACTAATTGAAAAAGCTTTTTCTTCCATATGTTTTTTAATGAACCGACAGTTAATTAGATTTTCTAACTGAAACAAGTACTTTTACTGTCTTTTAGTATGAGTAAAGTGTACAATTTTGCCGATAAATATTGTACATTTTACAATATATCGCCTTTTTTTGTCATAGCGCTCTTAAGTAAGAGTGCAACTATTGATTTGCCTGTTACTGTTTTTGACTTTTTAGAATACAGTTCATGAAGTACTGAGAAGATATGTAATACATTTCGTTATCATAGAGGCAGGCATTTTTCCACGATAGACTCCAAAGGCTTCGATTTGTGAAATGTAGGCAAGTCTTGAGGGGTTGTTCCACTAATTATTCATTCGTCCATCTGTGAATAACATAAGTACCTATTGTCCTTTGATTTTCACTTATAGCTTTAACCGACCGCGGACTGAGGTAATAGCGACACTAACATTCGTTTATAGTCTGCCGGTGACCACGAACGTAATGTGAAATGTCACGTGTGAGACATCGAGCCAAATATAAACGTAAGTGTTACACAATTGTGTCCTTACGTTTAAAATCTATCAACAAACAAAACAAGCGCATAGCTTTTTCACTAATGAGGAGTTGAAACGGAGTGGAATAAAAAAATCTTAACCCGATTTAAAACCCACGCAAGGGCTTCAAGAATACGGAATTCCCACGAAATTTGTTCGGCCAAATGAGCGACTGAGCGTTATTCCAAATTATTATGTAAACAAGACTTCAGCCTGATTTTTAAGCGGTGTTGACTCTTGAAATGCGCTAGCTCAATTTGTACTACGACAGCGTTTTCGCTAGTGTACAGTTTGTCAGTTTTAAGTAACATAAAAACTGTATCGGTTTCAATTAAGACATAATCTAGAAAGAAATATGAATGTATGACTTTGAACAATTAGCATTACTACGGTGAAAACTTCTATTGTAAAGGGGCTCGCTTTTCTCTGCAGTTGGCTCTGCCTAATAAAATTCTCTTGAAATAATGTAACCTATTGGCGTTCTTATTACATGCATTCAGGTCATCCAAATATATCGCGATGAACTACATTTTAAATATTCCTAATGCTATTTAAATAAAAACTCAAAGTGCTTTTCTCGGCTGCATATTAGGACATTGGCGCACCATTTTATTTATTTAATCTTGACTTTGCTTTTGATTGTCAAAATTCTTTCACAAATAAATACAATCTGAAGCGCTTATGATTTGTCTTCATTGTCTTCAAGAGTGTTATAAGTTATAAGGGACGTTACTAGTAAGATAGAACCCTCGCCTATTATGAAACTATGTCAACATGCCGTTAAGGAACGCATACTTGAGATAGCTTCTGTTGGGTAGGTACTTACGAAATCTTGTCTTCTGTTTCTATATGGTGGCGGCTGGTCGTGAAATGCACTATAAAGTAGTCATATTTAAACCAATTAATAGATAGGTGGGATATTAGATTTATAGTCCGAAAGCGCGCACAAATAGCCCCCGCGAAGTTATAGACTTCGCCTACAATTACCTACACTCCTTTCGACCATGCTTTAGTACCACATTCTCACATTTCAATTTACGAAATTCCTACTTTCTGCACTTGTAAATAACGCGATTATGTTGCAGAAGTTGGAATTTGTTAAGGGTTCGTATTTTGTCGTATTTCCGGCATCAAATCAGTAACGCAACATTAAAATTGAGGTTTTGGCAGCCAAATCCTTTGGCACCCTGCCTCTGCACAATCCGTCCAAAATGCCATTCAAATCAAGCCTTTTTGTTTTCGGCTGCAGCCTCTGCCAAGCGGCAAAGGGGCGCCGGCAACGAGTAACGCGAAGAAATGCTTTGATGTAAAGTTCTTGTTTTTAAAGTTAGACATTCTTCACGCACTTTTGAAAGTAGGCCAAACCTTTAACGTCATAACAAGTCGACCAAAAATAACTGTTTCTAACTCCCAGATATGTTATTTTGAACTGATAGACCAGAAAGGCCGTCCCTCTTCCTATCGCACTATTTGTAAGTGCGATAGAGACGGCCAGATGTTTAATAATTTATCGCGCAATCATACTTGCCTGTCTGGAAGGGTTGTTTAATACAGTGCGTAAACGTAATAAGGGCGATAAATGAAACCAGGCATATAATTCAATATTGTTATAATTAATTAAGAGGTGTTTATGAGTTACTCTTAATTTTCAGCCCATAATTAATTTTTGAAAAAATTCGTATTGTAAACGAGGTTGCGATGACAATCAATGTAACTGTCAACGAGCGTTTAACGCGAGTGTGTTTGCATTACGTTGCGGGGTGTACTCTGTAAATGAGTACATGGATTTGAATTTTTAATGACCGATGATATAATTATACCTATATTTCTCTGTTATATAATATTTTCTTGCTTCGTGATAATTTCATGATATTGTAACTTAATTTATTAATTTTATTTAGCTTGGCATGTGTATTTTCTTTCTTTGTAAATGACGATCCTCATTTGGGAGACACAATTATTTTTATTTGGAATTTATTATGTAATTTTTGACGATCATGATGAGAAGATAAACATAATTTTGACATGTAGCAAATTTATAGTGTAATTTTTATCATGAAATAAAGAAATCTAATCTAATCTAATCTAATTAATTTGTATGGATAAAAAAAAAATTCAATTTTAAGTAAAAGTTATCTAATTCCATTTTTTATGTCCTATACTCACCACCGTTAAGAGGTTCGCCCGTATTAGGTTTACACCCTGTATACTGAGATATGTAAAATTTCATCTCATACATAATTTTGATTAATTTATATAACTATTCAACAGGTACGGTATAGGTATACCTACACTGAGAGAAATTTGCATTGTGAATTTAACAAGTTCGACTTGTTGCGGTTTATCTGTTTGAATCAGCCAAACGTATGTTTAAAACAATATGTGTCAGGTTGTTTTTATAAAATCGACTTGTTGATTCAAATATATTGCCGATTCAAATGACAAGTAGCTTGTTGTTTGAACCAAAGAGCACGTAGGCGCTATTTTAACCAAAAAACTTGTTGAACGAACATGAAAACTGGTTGTATTTTCTCTCAATGTAGAGCATATCCAATTAATTGTTTTTTATGATTTTTTTAATATAACTATTGTGTCATATAGTTGCTCTAAATATACTTAGAAGCTTTATCCTAAAGGTAAAGAAGAATAAATTTATATAAGAAGTAGTAACTTTCTTACACAACATTGATTAAAACAACGAAAACTCTTAAAGTGAAAACACGCCACTCGACTCGTGACCTTCCCCTCCTCATTCAGATGGATTTTCTGCAAATAGAAATGAAATACAATTTACAATAGAACAACGTATAAATGTGATAAAGATATCTTGTGACATGATTTGTTTGTGACTTTAGCATATGATAGCAGAAAGATTCCGTTTATTTCTTTTTCCTTTTATTTTGGGTTTGTTATTCAAACAAATAGAACATTTTGACAAGCAGAAATATCTACAATCAATGCCACTTGATTTAGAATAAAATTCTTATTCTACCGTGTATCTATTTTGCGGTGACTTTACTGACTTTATGTATCTATATATAATAAATGATATATTTGCTTGTTTCAGGTAATCATTGCTGGCGCAGATTGAACTATACGGATATAGACTGCAACCCAACTGCAGCGTTGGCTCACAGTTGCTGTCGCATGCAGTCAGTGTTATACACATCAAGTTCGATGTAGACATCATCATGTTTTCTATGACGTTCTCGCTTAGTGTAACGCCGTGTCTTGCGTGGGCGACGGTCGCGCGACCGTCGCCATCGCATCGTCTACTTCCATATCGATAAGGTTTGATTTCGTATGCGTCGCATCGCCGTCGCGCGACCATCGCGCGACCGTCGCCCACGCAAGCCACGGCGTAAGAGCTGAGTGCACGCTCATATTGGGCGTGCTGTGAGGTGAGGCGAGCGGCCTGCATGTCAAACAATATTGAAGCTCATACAGGTGTCCATCGTGCGTAGCCGAATGCACAAACGCTCACGAAACGCCTAAGAAACGAAACGCTCGTAGATGGGCCATTTTTTTCAAAGTTGTCCACTTTTTTTGTAACATGGGTATTTTTTACGCGATTAATACTCAGAATCGCGAGGCATCTCGATCCTGATAGGAGAAAAAAAAAGTCCCAAGATTTCCATAAATTTTTTCGAACCTTCCAATTCGCTACCGCTATACAAAATGTATGAAAAAATGGTAACGGAATGGGAAAAAAACCTTGGGACACTTTTTTTCTCCTATTAGAATTGAAAGAGTTCGCGATTCTGAGTGGAAATCACATAAAAATTTCCAAATCCAAAAAAAAGTGGGGTGGACAACTTTGAAAAAAAGTGACCCATCTATCTCTATCGCTCTTGCGTATTGGCGCGACGAGCCAGACTACCTTTGGCGGCGTTTAGTTTTCGTTTCGCGTCGTAGAAATGCCATTCGGCTACGACGCTGCAAGGGGTCTACGCACGCTCGCCCGCCCCGCTGTACGCCCCGCCGAACGCTCCGCTCTGAGCGTCCACTCAGGCTTTACACTATCGAGTAACTTATTCTGAACTTATTACACTTGCCTTGACCAACAGGTACCTAGTTAAAGCTAAAGTGAGTAATTTCGTTGAATTAAGTTGTAGTTTTAAGTGCATCGCGTGACTGAAAGAACCCAAAGAACATGTCTGCGATGCAGCTAGTCTCTACGGAATACTTGAATGGTATCCGAGTGACACAGAGCACTCACCAAGCAAATGGAATTTGTCAAAACGAGAATGTAATATACCTACATATAGTATCGGTTGCACTTTCGTGTATACTTAAATTTTAGAAAACCGGAACCTTAACCGGAAAACCTTAGCCGCTTAAGTCCTTCTTGACGCGCACGCTGCCCTGAGATAAGGAATGCAATGCACGGTCGATTGTGTATCTACTTGAGTGGGCGCTATTTAATTTTTACCCGCTAATATAATTGTAGTGTTAATTTTTAATTTTAATTTATCCTATGTATCACAATAAATTAAATGTAAAATGTATCCACGAATCGAGTGTCAACACAAACCTGATAGGGTTTCATGGCACTCTGGTGTATGAACAAATGTAAGATTTTTAATATAGACTAAAAAAAAAAATAGTAAGACCCCATTGGCTAGCGACAGTCAAGTGTAAAAATACAGGTTTGCACAATACACATAGTCTTTCTCAAAAATATGTCGCAAAGCATATTAATTCCGTGTCGATCAGAGTGTACATCATGTTGTTAAGTGGCTTCTTCATCATACTTAAAACGAAAGAGGACAACCGCCACTAAAACGATTTTTTATACAAACCTCCCTTTGAAATATATTTACACAATTTTAATGTATTTTAATCTACATATGTAGCAGATATTAAATGATTAAATTACATTGAATATTGTACTATAAATTAGGTGCGTCAAACTGGTTTTAAATGTACTCATTTTCAAAATGCCTATATATTCCTAACAATCAAAATAATTCGTAATTCGTAAAAATCAAACACAGGGACAAAGTTCTAGTTAAAATACATCGAATTGTTTTTAAATATTTTCCAGCAATGTTAATATCCGTGGAGGAAAATGAGGTCTACGCTTCTATGAAGAATCGGTCTCGTATCCTCTTAAGAGTTGCTTGAGACAAGTCAGAAACAATATGATGGATGGTCATTTAACTCACTTAGTAAACGTCAACTTTTTGGCAACTGAAATTGCTTTTAAGAATGTACATTAATCAGCTTAAATTTATTTTGTAAGGCTTTATCTTAAAACTGTCTTAGAACATACAAACCAAATTTATTAGAGTTCGCCAATCCAAGTTTGTGTGTCGAATAGTTTCTAAGTTATGTCGCATACACGTCCTGTGCAAACAGGGACTCAAATTACGAAAAGCTTTTTTTGAGCTATAAAATTAGCGTAAACGTTTTTGTACACATTCCAATAGGTACTTATTTTGAACTTTCATTGTATAACAAAAGTTGTCTTAGAACATATACAAACCAAATTTAATAGTTTCTCGATCCAAGTTTCTGTGGCGAATAGTTTCAAAGTTATGTATGCACACGTCCTATGCAAACAAGGAGTCAAGTTACGAAAAGGTTTATGTTGTGAGCTATATTCTGTTAAACAAGTTTGTCAGTAAATAAGAACTAAGAAAACTATAGGTAACTTTTTCTCTAGCACCCCAAAAGAAAAGGATGCATATAGTTTTCTTTGTTCTTATTTACTGACAGACTTGGTTGACAGAGTATATAAAATCTGCGTAAACCTTGGTAACATCTCGTACCGATCGGTTACACAAAATTGAGGGCGTATTTAGGTGACTCGCTGCGGTGGTAATTTTTTTGAAAACATAATATTTGGAGTTGGATTTTGATATGAATTTAGACATACATTCATTCATAATATCGTAAAAACGTGTAGGATAATAACCAAATTATACAATCAAGTAAATATTTTTTATATTGTTAATAAACCCCAGCCACCAACGAACATGATTTTAATTAAGTTCGACTTAAGTGGTAACAATATGAAAGAAAGATATGAGTATTAAGTACTCATATCTTTCTCTGACACGCTCGAGTAACTTAAATATGCCCCCTTTGTCTCCCCCACCATTATTAATGGGTAAACAATGTAACCATGCCCCATGTGAATGCCAGTTACGTATCCGTATTGACCTTACATGAAATGTTACACGTGCCTTTATTAAACCGACTTTCTTTAGACACAATGTACATGTATTTTTTATTGTAATCGATATAAATAATAGCTAAAAAAGTGGTACTTATGTCAGCTGTGTAAAAAAGTTTGAACTTCGATTAAGTATGTACACTTGTAAAATGTTCATATTCTTCTTATAGAAAATTATGTAATGAAGTTTATTCCTAGGTATTGGTAAAAGTGGTATATTTATTTATTTAATCTTTATTGCACAAAAGAAAATCTTACAGTACAAAAGGCGGACTTAATGCTTTAAGGCATTCTCTACCAGTCAACCTCAAGGCTAAGCAGAGAGACTGTGAGCGGTGCTACAATTTCAACAGTAAAATCAAAACAAAGGAAATAAAAGAAAGCATACTAAATAAACTAAACATAAGTACACATATAATTTACAAATACATATACATACATATAACTATACATACCAAATATATATAAATATATATATATATATATAGACGAAACATGTGAAACTAAGAGTATAGATACTAATATAGATAGTATTTTATATGATATAGCAGGTGTGCGGTTAGGTAACCACTAACCGCACACGAATTACTAGATGGTTAGCAATAATCGTCGCCTTAGGACACCCCAAAGAAAAAGCAGTAGGGGATTTCCACTGTTAGGGCTGAGTTATAAAAAATGCAACCCGAATGTGATTTAAATATACACACATGTACTAACTTCTGACTGCAAGCCGATTCCACATTTTCTATACGGCTTCTGAGATGGAAATATAATTTAATCGATAGTTTTGAATATCATTTCACTGTAAAGAAGGTACATTGACTCCAAATAAGAGTAGATTCGTGTTTTCAAACGCCATTCAGCCTTGAAAGCCTTTGTCGCGTCTAAACGGTTTGACAAAACGTTTTCAGATTAAAAAGTCAGATCTTATAGGTAAAATGCGAGTTGAATCTCAATAAGGCTGGGGAAAAGGCTCGAGTGAAACGTGATGCTTAAGTGATAGAAAATTCAGATTTTGTTTATTTACGCGAACCATTGTGTTTATTTGACATTTGATACAAAGTTTGGAATATAGCTGAGTATTTATTATGAAGATATACGGTGAGCGATTCGAAAGGGAAAAAGACGTTCACAAGTTTAGTGTATCGGTCCTATCAATATTTCGATAGTCGTAATCAAGCAAAATCAATGTTAACATGAAGATTGCTATTGAAACTATGAAACCATATATTATCCGAATAAACAAATGTAACCCAATCGTATCTTGTAGAATTTCGGGGTGAAAAAAAAAAAAATTAAAATTTAATCTGTTTATTTCTAAGAAACGTACCTATATGCATTTATGAACTTAACTGCAAATCTTAAATTGAAAAGATTATTTGAGTTAAGGAGTCTAGGTACATATGAATTGTTATTTATTTTATTTATACATTATTAAGTTACATACTTAACTTCTTATTTTAAATACGTACTACTTTCGCCACCATTGTACTACAATATTCCTTATTAAACATAATATATGATAATTATGAAACCTTCTAAGTATGAAGTACCTACGATTTTCTTGTGTGTTTTATATTTTTACTTTATACCTAGGTACACCTATTTAAAATAAGATTGCTCAATACATGTTAAATGAACACTAATTGACTATTCTTCCAGTCTGTATATTTACCAATACTAACAAAGCATCTAGAAATTTAAAACAAAAACCGATAAACGCTCACTTAGCCGGTTTCTTCCAGAGAAATAAAAGTCAAAGGTCCATTTGTGACATCGGAGCAATTTGTCGGTAGAGGGCGCTGTGGTGTTGCGTTGCTCAAAAGAGAATCCCGCCTGCCATTTACGCTGTGCTGCTAATGTAATTCGACCAATTTGAAAAGGAGGATTTTGTTTAAGAATGTTTAAAAATACCTTTAAATTAAACACTGTATGTGAAGGTATAAACCTTTCAATACATATGGTTATGGGCTCCGATTTCCGCACTTAGCCTCATAGATAGAGGATAGAGGTCATTGTTAGGCCAATAACTAATGATAGGTGAATCCACTAGGTCTTGATTTTAACGTTTTAGACAAAATCAAAAGCTATCCCACTTCATTGATTACAACTTATACATATACATGATGCAAAAGATACTAAGTTGGCAACTTAATGTGGTAAACGAAGTTTATAAATATTATTGCTTAGTTAGTTGCTAGAACTATGCATGTCTTTAACGACTTTACACGGCTTTTATGATTCACCGCTGCAATAAAATTTAAATTTTAAAGACATTTTCAAACGTCTGCTAAATTTAAACGCTCTGGTATACAAATTAAAAATGCATATTCAGACGAATAGCGATGCCCGCGGCGCTAAATTAAGCTAAGCAAAGACTTTATGCATAGTTTGTTTTGCATTTTAAACTAAAGGGGTTACATTTACTTTACAAGACTTATACGAACTAAGCTTGTTAAGTGTAACGATTTAAAGTGTATTTTGTTATTGTGGCTTTTGCAAGTCTGGCAATGCTCTGGTTATAAAGGAATTATGTGTCATAGATGAGTAATGATTGTAGTTTCAAGTTAGTTGAAAGAGATCGGTTAAATCGGTTTCGTTTTTCGTAAATCTGTATGTAAAGTCCAATTATTACTTAAATCTGATCGCAACATTTCACAGGCATCGGTCGAGATTTACGAAAACGTTTGGCCCAAGCAAGTATAATTATAAAAAATTGTAAAAAAAGAAACATACTTACGTATAAAATCATATAAAATTTAGTGAGGGTAGCGGGCCAAAAAAAATGATATTATATACCTACATATGTATCGTAAGTTGAGGAATAACATAATCCAGGATTTAAGGATTTTAACAGAAAAGGGTTGGGCAGCTTTTTGGACATATGGTCTGACGACTCGGTCCAGTCTTAAGGGTCGAGGGTTTGAACCCCCTGAAACCTTCCTCATATAAATCCCAGTCCCTGGACCCAAGAAAACCGTCGGTAATGCTTCAGTCAATCATACATTATAAACTTTGTAGACTACTAACCAAATGGTTAATCAGTAATGACCATGTGAGGTGCCATTTGGAATTAATTTTGAGAAAAACAAATTAAACTTATAGTGAAACTTGAGACGACTAATTATAATGTGAGAAGACAATATTGACACATCTACCTGACAAAAATGACACACTACGTCAAAAACCGGTCGTAATCTATAACCGCCCGCTTGTATGGCTACAACCCGCCCAGCGGGTTATTCGGCATCTGAGCAAGGTTCACGAGTGCCCATTAGGCGGGTTTTTAGTCACGAAAGTGTACTTATTGACGACGTGTCAAAGGCAAATATTGCCACGTCACCGAAGTGCCAAAATTGAATTTTAATTCTCCCGCTAAGACGAGCCAACCGAAGCCTTTTCTCGAAATGATTTTTGAGCCCTCACAACTTGAGTATGGATTAAGCCAGATAAACAAATTGTTCAGGATACGGTGTCAATATTTATTTTATCCATATGCACGTTACTCGGTGTCAATTATAGTAATTGGCGCGGAAAAGTAATCAACTGAACACAAACAAAACAACAAGTTGACTCAAATTGCATTCCCAAAAGAAGCATTTAGGCAATTGTTGCAAGTGCACCGAAATGCAACACCCGTTAACTGGGTTAGCCAACTCCGCTAACAATGCGCTCAGTAATTGACAGTTCCCCTGTCTCCAGCGACTGCTGGCCACACTACTCGCTAGGGTGAGCACACGTTTGAGTCTTTGTGAAACTGTTTCCGTAATTTGGGTAGCTTCTAATTTAATTCAATCTGTTTTTTTTACCCTTTTTAATACATTTTTATTTTTAACCCCCGACGCAAAAACCACGGGGTGTTATAAGTTTGACGTGTCTGTCTGTCTGTTTGTCTCTCTGTGTGTGTGTCTCTGTGTGTCTGTCTGGTATCGTAGCTCCCGAACGGATGAACCGATTTACATTTATTTTATTTCTGTTTGAAAGCAGAGTTAGTCGGGAGCGTTCTTAGCCATGTTTCATGAAAATCGGACCACTATGTCGGGGTTTTATTCAAAATGTTATTGATTTATGAAAAGCAGATTTCTGAATAGAGGGGATTACTCGATCTGAACTAAGCTATTTACATGTCAAAAATATCTCACTATCGAATAATTTCCGGCATCTTCTCCAGGAATTTCTATGTCTGTATCAAATTTAAACTAACTTCTATAACTAACTAAATTCGTTCAGCGATTTAGTGTTAAGAAGTGAAACGCACAGACAGACACAATTTAGCATATTTATAATATAAACACGAAATTGATCACCAAACCAAACCAGTAAGTACATCGAAATGGCACTTTGCGAAATCATTAAGAATACTTCAATTATAGATACGTTTTGTCTGAAAAATTCTACGTCAGAAAAGATGGACAGGTAATTTGGAAGTTTTGGAGGCTTTGTACCTGCTACAGTCTACGTGCTACGGCGTAGCAGCTACAAACGTGTCAGAACTGTCAAACTGAGGCTTACCGGATTGCTACACGTTTCGAGCGATCATTGAAAGCGCAGGGGCTACAGCGAAACGCGAATATCGAGGTACCGATATCTAACTCTCTTTTTTAAATCTTCATGATTAGTTTTTCCTTTAGTCATTTCACTTGGCTCACGAAAATTAAGGTACCTCCGTTTTAACACTCGTTTTTTACATGACTAAACCATTAAACATACCTTATACTCATGCCCACCTTATCTCGCGCATATCAAACTGTAGTCAGTTTAGACCGATTTCGAGAGATAGGTCGCCCTTTCTATTGCATATTATAACTGGAAATGCATCGGATACCTAACGTAATTTCGTGAGTTTCGCGGTAAGCTCTTAGCTGCCAGTGTACATTTCAAGCGATAATCCTTGGAGCGTTTTGTGACCAAGACTTTAAAGGAAAGTGGAAAAAAATATGACAGAGGTTTGTTCACTTTTTGCACAGATGAAATATTAATTTCCTGGAAAAGTAATCCTATTCCGGTTCACGCCGAAACAAGAAAAACTCAATTTTCGATTGGATATGATGCAGAGCATATAAAAATGTAAAATATCATATTAGCATGCCAATTGTAATATAAGAATTGTGTCTAAGAAGGCAAAAACTGATTGTAGTATTAAAATGTGATTAATTGATCAAAATTTAAATTAAATATAAAATAATATAGTACTAAATATGTGATAAAAATATGTGTTAAGTGGGTAGGCGAAAGTACTTATGATATGTAGCCTTGTGTACACTGAGAGAAATTTCCATTGTGAATTTAACAAGTTCGACTTGTTGCGGTTTATCCGTTTGAATCAGCCAAACGTATGTTTAAAACAATATGTGTCAGGTTGTTTTTATAAAATCGACTTGTTGATTCAAATATATTGCCGATTCAAATGACAAATAGCTTGTTGTTTGAACCAAAGAGCACGTAGGCGCTATTTTAACCAAAAAACTTGTTGAACGAACATGAACGAACATGGTTGTATTTTCTCTCAGTGTGCCTACTCACTGAACGAATACCTACATTTTCTCTCACTAAATTTAAATAGATTCCAGTACTTACATTATCGTATCGGATTAATCTATATTATGAGATCTCGGTTGTGTTGGGACAGATTTAAAATATCTAACGACGGAAATTCAATATCCGGCGAATTTTATCCGTTCCCCGAAACGGATAGATTTTGCTCACGACGGTAAAATAACTGCGGACATTGCGTTTATTTTTAATTTACTATTAATTTATAAAATATTGTCATTTGATATTTGCCAGTCGCTTTTCGGTGAAGGAAAACATCGTGAGGAAACCGAACTAATTCCAATAAAGTCTAGTTTACCCTTCGGGTTGGAAGGTCAGATGGCAGTCGCTTTCGTAAAAATTAGTGCCTACGCCAAATCTTGGGATTAGTTGTCAAAGCGGATCCCAGGCTCCCATGAGCCGTGGCAAATGCCGGGATAACGCAAGAAGGATGGATGATGAATTTATAAAATAATATCCGGGCGACCGGGCTTCGCTCGGTTCTATTTTAATATATCACGTCTTTAGATAAAAAAAAACTCTTATAAATACAAAAACAAAAAAAAAGACAAAAAACAAAAACTTAATTTCTGGCCGGGATTCGAAACCCTGACACCTACGATCTATCTGCGTACATTAGACCGACCTCGTACGACTGAGCTAAGCGGAATCGATGCGCGTGCGGCGAAATTAACGACCATATTTTACGTTTACTAACGCGAAAGAAAAACTCATGAAAACTCGAAAATTCGCGTTTTCCGGGATCTAAGGCTACGCTAGATCGATTTTTCACCCCCGAAAACCCCTACATAACAAATTTCAGCGAAATCGTTAGAGCGGTTTCCGAGATCGTCGGTATAAATAAATAAACAAATATACAAGAATTGCTCGTTTAAAAGTATAAGATTCTTTCTGAGTACCTAATATTAGTTTGTGACAAAAAAAATTAAGTCCTACAAGTCCTACATTCATTGTAAAGAAAATTAAATGTATGATTAAGTAGGGAAACGTGATCAGTAATATTAATAAGATAGGTAATTACTTTTCCTTTTAATTAGGATTCTGTACCAAAAAGTTAAAAAAAGGGTCCCTTATGGTCTGTTTGTGATAAGGTAGTCTTTTGTTTCTTGCCTATTTATTTAGGTGTGCAGGAAAGAGATTAAATATATTGTTTTGTAACGTGCTCAATTTACGCAAGTATTACGTACGTACAGAATTCGTACACATTAAAAATTTGCAAATAAGAACTAATGTAATTTTATATATCATTGACAATTCTTTCAACATTATTTTATAAAGATTTTTTGTCGTTATTCAATATGATGTATGTACATACAGTATAGGGACTATAATCAAAACCTATTTGAACAACGAGAGAAGGCATGTGGCTGCTTTGTCACCCTACACGACTGCTCATTATCTATTAGCCTATTACGGAATGGGATGACTATGACTAAGACTCTATTTTGCAAAGTGTAATAACCTAATAACATAAACACGAATGAAAAAAATAGGGCATTCATAATAAGGAAGAATTTTTAGTTAAATTAAATTTTTAGTCAAGTAAATATGCAGGTGAAAATAAAATAGATATGACTGAAAATACACCGTTTTTATTGTCTTCCTTTAAATTCGACACGCCGTTAGGTTCATTATTAGAAACCACCCCGTATATCAGTTTTAGTTAAATTCACAAAAAAAAATTTTCATCGTTTTCATACATAAGAAATTAATTAATCGGTGTGAGAGACCCTTAAGAATCATTTTCAAGTTAATGTCAAGCGATTAACGTCACATGTCATGTCAAAACAATTAACATTAGGAAGTGGTAAAACGCACGTTTGCGTCCATGGCCCACAAATAGTCTCGCCGGAAGACCAGCGCTGACCTTATGCTTAGCAATATGCTGAGGCGGGACCATTTCGTGGTAAACATTATTTATAGTGTATTTTTTAAACTTTTATTTGTATTTTTAACCGACTTCAAAAAAGGAGGAGGTTCTCAATTCGACTGAATGTTTTTTTTTTTTTTTTTTTTTTTTTTTTTGTATGTATGTTACTCGATATCTCCGAGAATCGTGGACCGATTTTCAAAATTTTTTTTTTGATCGAACCGGTATAACCCCGAGATGGTCCCATTGGCACCAAGTCAGGGTCTGATGATGGGATCCTGGAGAAATCGAGGGAACTCTTCAAATGTTATAGGCACATGTAATGTTTTTAGTCTATTTTTCAAAGGTACACCAGTATTTACGTCTGATGGTAATAATTTTATGTGGCTGAGCTGATGATGGAAGGTCAACTCCTCAATGGTTAGGAGTTTAAGGATAATTCTTTCACTACTGTACATGTATTCGGACTGATACATATAATATCACTAGGAACCACTAAAAATCAACTGAGCTGATGATGGAAGGTCAACTCCTCAATGGTTAGGAGTTAAAGGATAATTCTTTCACTACTGTACATGTATTCGGACTGATACATATAATATCACTAGGAACCACTAAAAATCAACAAATAAATAAACTTTTTAACAAAAAATAAAACCGCCTTCAAAAATAAGCGCGTTACAAAACACGGAGAAACTAAAAAGCCAAAAATAATAAACCTTTCAATTCAGATTTCTTATCGTATTGCAATAAGCTAAACATCCAAATTATAAACAAATCAATTCTTTTTGGAGTCGGTACCAGCCTGTGTATGGTTGGGTGGGGCAAACAGGCAATAGCAAGGCGACGAACAGGTCTGGTACCGACTACAAAAATAATTGATTTGTTTATAATTTGGATGTTTAGCTTATTGCAATACGATAAGAAATCTGAATTGAAAGGTTTATTATTTTTGGCTTTTTAGTTTCTCCGTGTTTTGTAACGCGCTTATTTTTGAAGGCGGTTTTATTTTTTGTTAAAAAGTTTTTTCCCCGCATGGAGTGAATGTGACGGGTTAAGAATTTCACCACCCCCTTTCTTCCCGTGGGTGTCGTAGAAGTCGACTGTGGGATATGGGTTAAATTGTGGCGAGGCGAGAGGCTGGCAACCTGTCACTGCAATGTCACAGTTTCGTTTTCTTTCAACCCCTTATTTGCTAAGAATGGCACTGAAACTTGAGTAGTTTCATGTGTTCTGCCTTCCCACAGTGCCTTCCCCTTTATGGGATTCGGGCGTGATTGTATGTATGTAATGTGAATATCAATATGAGGAGGGAAAAATGTGAAGTACCTATATATTTATATGGAAAAGTGATCTCACCCACTTTTATCTGACATAGTAGCGCAATATTAGATCTGTGAAGCAGAACACGAAAAGCCAGTACATTTCCTCGCTGATTGAGCAATATATTCATGTCTTCCGCCTGCAGACTGCGCGGCAGATATCATTGTAACGAAACTACCGAATAACAAGGCCTCGTTTTTATCAATTTTCCTCTCGACTCTGGTCAAAGACGAGTGAATAAAAGAACTGTCAATCTTATACAAATTTATGCTCTAAAGAGAAATCTAAACCTTTACGAGTACACTTGTTTATAAGGTATTACATATTAGTATAAACAAACACTATCACAATATTCATTCTGCATAAAATCGGAATGACTTATTCAAATAAGTATTAAACAATACATATAGGTATTGAATATTCCTTCCTGAATTGAAACAATGTTTGTGAATCCACTCTATCAATGTTTATTGACTTTTAAATTCGTGAAGTACCATAATATTATGTTCACCACACCAACTGATAAAGCTTACTTTGCTATTCGAAAACACATAGCAAAATTGCATTTTATCCACAAGAGTGCAAAGTAATTTCATACAAATTTTAACTTGATATCTTGAGCTGGCTGGTAGAAATTACCTATAATTGATGATGATTTTGATTTGATATTGAACAAATTGATAGATTTGATTTATATTTATATTTATTTATTTGGAGATCCAACAGCTATGACACAAGTATACCTATAAGACACAGTAGATACGGGAAGCCAATTACAGGAACTCACTGGTAGTGACAATTTATAAAATTTAGTTTGATGTTTTATAGTCAGTATTTTGTTCGTGTTGGTGTGGTGAAAAATTTTGTGTTTCACTCGGTGGCAAAGTTTGTTTAACCATCGTGCCTTGAAACCCTCGCAACGCTCAAGATTCCACTTTTTGAACCACTCGCTACGCTCGCGATTCAATATTGGAATCTTTCGCTTGCTCGGGCTTCAATATTGGCACTACAACTTTGCCCCCTTGTAAAACAAATAACTATTTCCAACGCATAACATAACAACATATTACTATCTCATGGTCCCATGCATTACGTTTACGCGCCGCACTTGCGGTGACAATCACGCCGAGCGGTGGCGGGCAGCACCCGCAACTCAGTTATAATATAATGCAACCGCATGGAACCAGCGCGCTTCTATGCCTTCTATTGTACCACTTCGGTGGCAAACAGGTATACGGTCCGGAAAGCGGTCACCGTAACCTATATGGACGCTTGCAACTCAAGGGGTATCACATGCGCGTTGGCGACCCATTAGAAACTTGTACACTCCTTTGTTATATTATAACCATAAAGTCTACGATCAAATAGTATGTGTTGTGTTCAGAATGTTCGTGTGAAATCCGTCTGTGTTGGTCATTAGTCATTAGACATAGACACACGCACTGGCTTCATAGCATCGCGCTTGCTTTTAGCTCGCTAGGTCGTACCTCACATATGTATCAAAATATAGTATCATGATTTTTTTTTATAACTAGTATAACACTATACTGGTCTGTATTATTCAATAGTCTTTATAATTCTGATAATGTGTTGTATTATTGTAGGGCTGCTCGGGTGCGATTCTTTGTATAGCCGTGATCAAATTGCTAATGAAAAACGTGATAATGCTTTTATATTGTGTTTTAGATGATTTTGACGATTCCATTCTTGATTATTTGGCTCACTGCCGATTCGAATTTTATTTATTTGACCTATTTCCGATATAAAGACAGTTTTTAAGCCATTTCAGTCATTTTCAACACTGAGTTGACAGAGCAGATCAACAGAAACAGATCGAATAACTTAATATTTACTGAACATTGTCTGTGCTCAAAAGTCATTTTTGAATGATTTATTATTATTTACCTACATTATATTATTTTAATTTTATTTCTAAATGAAATAAACTGGAAACTACTTTATTAGAAGACGGACCATAATAGTTTAAAATATATAATTGCATGTTCCTCAAAACAGAATAATATTATAGGTATGCATTTCAGCAGCTCATCGTCATCATCAAAAAAGCGCGTTACAAAACACGTAGAAACTAAAAAGCAAAAAATAATAAACCTTTGAATTCAGATTTCTTATCGTATTGCAATAATCTAAACATCCAAATTATAAACAAATCAATTATTTTTGTAGTCGGTGCCAGACCTGTTCGTCGCCTTGCTATATTGCCTGTTTGGCCCCACCCAACCATACTCAGGCTGGCCCCGACTCCAAAAATAATTGATTTGTTTATAATTTGGATGTTTAGATTATTGCAATACGATAAGAAATCTGAATTCAAAGGTTTATTATTTTTTGCTTTTTAGTTTCTACGTGTTTTGTAACGCGCTTTTTTTTTGTCTGTTTATCATGAATAAATGCTTTGTATTGTATTGTATAAAAGCTGCCACACACGTGATCAGTAATTACTTTTATTTTTTTAATAACTCGATAACCGTAAGAGTTAAGACGCTAGTTTCTTAGCCAAATTAATTGTAATTCATCTAAAGAACCTTCCCTTAAAATTGACGGAATTCAATAAAAACACGGAGTATAACAGTGGCTTTATTTCAAGAACACCTTAGTTTTGTAATTGTATAGGTAATAATACTACTGGGCCTACTAGGCTAGTTAAAACTGCATGCAATCGTTGCCGCTCCTTATCGTTACCCATCTTTTCCATTTTGATTTTGGCGCGACAGAGCCAGGAAGGTGCGTGTCGTTTGCCACCGCGAATCAACGATTACATGTACGTTTTGCTAGATTCCCAGGCCCCGTAGCCGAATGGCATTTCTACGACGCGAAACGAAAACGAAACGCTGCGAGAGGTAGTTTGGCTCTGTCACGCCAATACGCAAGAGCGATAGAGATAGATATCAACGTGCGTTTCGTTTCGTGAGCGTTTCGTGAGCGTTTGTGCCATTCGACTACGCACCCTGTTAAGCAAAATAGACGTTTTAAATACTGGTTATAATTATGCTATCAGATAGTACAAGGATAACACATACTCGTATGTAATACTAATGCTTGTAACTCTTGAGAGCTCCCGGCGTCAAGCTTGCGATAAGATGAAGGCAATCTTTGAACTCCTAAATAACCTCAGAGCTTTAAATTCTATTTCTTAAATTTGTATATATAACAGAAAAGATACATCACTTGACTTTTGCTATTTTGTTAGTTTTAATATAATCTTTATTAACCGACTTCTTTACTGAAAATAAAGAAGAAGGAGGTTATAATAGTTATTTTCCCCTCACTAGCTCGGAAACACGTGTTTTGTCGTTTAATATCAGCGGGTAAAAACGCATTTTATCCACTAGTGGGTAAAGTAATTTGACCTTGAATAAAGTCAAATTAACTGCTTTAAAATTGATAAAAGTAGGTGAGGCAAGGTTGCCCCCTTGTATAACAAATAACTATTGTTATACAAGGGGGCAAAGTTGTATTTTAACGCCGACTGTGGAATTGAAAAACGAGCAAGTGAAAGGATTCTATAGTTGAACCACGAGCGAAGCGAGTGGTTCGAGAATAGAATCCTGAACTTGCGAGTTTTTTAAGACACGAGAAGTAAAATACATTTGCACCCGAGTGTAACACAAAACTTTTCCCCTCACTATAGCGAGGAAACTACAACGCAAAAAATGCATTTATCACTGCTTCCAGTAGTTCCACAGGTGGTAGATCATCTTTATTACTAGATTCACCTACTTTTATCAATTTTGAAGCAGTTAATTTGACTTTATTCAAGGTCAAATTACTTTACCCACTAGTGGATAAAATGCGTTTTTACCCGCTGGTATTAAAGATTTCAAAAATTCTTTTTTTGTTTGAAAGGAGCTGTTCTGATGATGGGATCCATGAAGAGTTGAGGGACTCCTCAATTTTTAAAGGCACATGTATGGTGATTTCGGTGTTTTCTTAAGTAACTCAAGTAGTTTGTCTCGAACACTAGCACTTTCATAAAGTCAACCTCATGATGATGATTGTTCTTTTTGAAGTCGGTTGTATTTTTTTTACATGGATGTATTTAAATTAAGACTAAACTAAAAAGCTAGCTAATGTCTAAAATAGGCCCTTGAGGCATTGCACCAAGGGTACTGGTGACATTTACTCGCTGTATCGCAATGCTGATACGTTGTGCGAGGAAGTCGCCAGCTCTTCCGTCAGTTGTTAGTTAAATAAATATAGAACAGGAGAGATTAATTCTCCATACAAACGTTCTCGACTATTTCCTGCCTGGTTTTTGAAGATAGACTAATGATTTTTTCAACACAGATTATTATTATTTTTATGTGTGTCTGGCTGTTTTGATTTTTTTGATATTCATATTTTTAAAGACGCTTGAAACCCATCAAAAATTTATAAAAACGGCCTTATTGATTATGTCTCAAAAAAGGTGTGGTATTCAAAATTGTTAACAATTAGTCAAAAAAAATAAACGGTCCGACACAAATTATCTCATTGTTAGTCAGATTCTCCAATTTCGTTACGATTGATTAAGTTTTGAAGGAGGAAACAGTTGAGAGCGGTCAAAGAAGCAAAGCCGGATAGATAGAGACAATTGAGTCGGAGGTTATACACGTTAAACTTTCGTGAGACATATTCAAATAATAAATGAATCTACGGTTGTACTCACGTTATTATATTGCCAGTCCACGGAGTTAAGCCGCCGCGTGAACTCCTATATGCCTGAAGAGGGGCCTCCGAATTGGCCCGAAACATGTCGCAGCAATAGCGATGTAATAACGTGAGTACAACCGTAGATTCATTAATTATAGGACCCTGGTTCTTTTCGAGCTTAGAAGCTCGGATAAAGCCAGCTTGAAGATGATACTTAGTAAAGTTGTTGACATAAATTGAAAGTGAAAAATTTAATAATACACGGTTGTTTTGACAGGGAAATGGCAGACATAGGTTCAACTTTGTTTTTTGTCGAGCTCCCGATATTTTGACGTAGTTACATGTATCATGTTTGGTTACTTGTGTCCTTGATACACATAACTACGCCTAAATATCGGGAGTTCGACATAAAACAAAAGTGTAATCATGATCTACAATCCCAGTCAATATAAGACAATAGTATTTCAAATAGAACTGTATTTACAATCAGAACCACTAGTCAGAGATTCAAATTGAAGCCCCGTATCGAACCCACAGCAGGTCGAGGCCGCGCTGACTGGCTTATAAAGAATTCACGCCATCTTTTCAAGACCTTCGAGAGGTTAGGAGGCGGTGAAACATTTACTATTGGGCTGTTCGAGTGTTTGGTAACAAACATTGCGTTGATATATTGAAAGTGTCATAGTCGTATATAGCAGTTTTGCAGTTTTTTAGACATGAGCCTATACCGTGAGTTTTTGACGATTTATAATTTTTATTGTAAATACATCCCATGTATTTTCAAATAAGTTAATAAAAATAATTATCACATGTTTGACATTGAAATGCAACGATAGAAACATTTAAAATACTCATTTTTTGTATGTTTTTCTACAATAATCTTGACATAAATTTTTTTATACAAGTACTTAACTATTTAATACTAAGTTTGTAAACATACCTATACATAATGAATAAATACGTTACTCGATAGAGTCATGAGAGAGAGAGAGAGAGAGAGAGAGAGAGAGAGAGAGAGAGATAAATGTCATGAACATTCTCTCTCTAGTGAGAATGTTCATGACATGTACATATTGTATGAAGGTGGTACCGGAGAAAGAGTATTTACAGTTTGTAATTACGTACCTATATATTTACAATTTTATTAAATTTACTTTATTTGACGACCTGTCAAATAATAAGTAATACATTCTCAGCTTTAAAAGTTGTTAAAAAAGATAAAAAATTTTAAAAAACCAATTTTTTATTATTTATTAACTACGTTAGTTGTATATGTTTGGTATTTTATTATAACAATTGTTACTATGTACTGTGTTTACTTCTCTATTGTACTTTGTTTACTTCTCTAAATAACCTAACCACGAAATTAAAAGTTTGAAAAAAAAAAACCCCAGCATCGTGGACCGATTTTCATGAAACATGGCTAAGAACACTCCCGACTAATTCATTTTTCAAACAAAAAAAAACTAAATCTAAATCTGTTCATCCGGAGCTACGATGCCACAGACAGACACACACACAAACTGCGAAGTGCATGGAGGGGGTAAGCAAAGCGATCGCAGTGCTTGCGGTGGTCAAAATCGACACTGATTGTGGTTGTCATCTATCAAAACTCATACAATATAATACAATGTGTAATGTTTGATATGGGGCATCAATGTTGTTTTGTTGTTAATTGTACAAATAATGGCATAAATAGTCGTTGCACGTTCTATGCGTTTCTTAGAGCACACTGGAAATAGGATCAAAGAACTAAATGGATAGTTACGGTGAAGAGAAAACGTAAGTGACATGTCAAAACAAAACATTATAATAAATTATATTTAAGCTTTGTTTACCTAATATTGTTCAATAGTCTGTTAGTATTTGTCCTACCGTAAAAGATTATGCTTAAAGATTCAGGCCTAGCCTGGGAATAGCAACGTGTTGGATATTTCTGCGGCCGCGGACATGACTAGGTACTTACGTTTAGATTTGTTTTATATGGCATTAACGGGACGGATGTTTAGCGAATACCATATCACTAGCTCGAAGAACTTGTACCATTACTCCTATGTTCTTCAAGATTCCTTATATGCCCTGCCAGCGCCAATTTATTGACTCTTTCTGTAGTCTGGGGTTGGAAGTTTATACCGTGAGTAATGCTTTGGAAACTGATTTTTGGTATATCCATGTCTTTATAATCTATCTACCTAAATTACACTTGAAATAGTAGCTCTTGTTATTCGATTTATTTAAAATTAACGAAAAATTGTTAAAATATAATGTTTATTTACATGTCATTTTTTGACATTTTCCACTTCAGGTTCACATGGTAGTGGGCGTAATTGTCGTGCACGTAGCCATTGCGTCGGGGTTAAAAATGATAAATATATAAAATCTAAGGACATATTCAATTAATCTTACCCAGAACAGGTTTCAGTGACCATAAACAGGAAAACAATTAAAAAACTTCGTAGATAATTCAAAAAATTCATCATCTCCGGGGAAATTACGATTCACAATCCGAACTCCGGGAAGACGAAGAAAAGTCATAACTTAATTATAAAACAATTCATAGTAATGAAATCATAACAGCGGGCACCTCTGGCCTCATACAAGGTCAACCTCACCTCAACAAAACCCATAGGTTGATAACTTGAGTAAATTAAAATGATGTTTTGACCGCTTCTTCGAACTTCCTAATCAATTTGGCAAGGTTACATCAATTATAAATTAAAGTAAGTAGATACCATACACTAAAGAAAAAGCGATCAAGCCCACTGGCAAAAACAAATCAAAAAATATTTAATAAAATAATTTGATTTGTTCCCTACATGGGAAGGTTACATCAAATTTAATTAATTTGATAATGAATTGATATTTCATATGGCTTAAATACTATACCTACCTACCTACCTGCCAATTGAATGGTCTTGGAAAAATTATAGATACATACCTATTTAATAACAGTATAAAACTGTATTATACCTTGCAGTGAATCGGCATCGCTTCACGGTTAGTATTCAGAGAATACGCACTAAGCGTTTCGCTTCAACATTTCTTTTGCGAACCGCCAAGGAGTGGAATTCCCTGCCTGAGTCTGTATTTCCGCATGAGTACAGTAAAGGTATCTTTAAAGCAAGAGTAAACAGGTATCTCATAGGTAACCGTGTTTCACCGTAGACCGCATCATCACTTACCATCAGGTGTGATCGTGGTCAAAGGTCTACCTATTTAAACTAAAAAAAAGGTGCTGGAGCCTAAGATACCCCGGTACCTTATGTTAACACTTCCACGAATGCAGAGAATACCCAAAAAGTAGGGACATTATTTTTCAATACAAGTTTACTTTAATTTTAGAACAAAACGGGACTTAATCGCGTAAACACTTACATTTACATTTGGCCCGTCCCGTCAGTCCCGTTTTGTCCTAAAATTATGAGTGCAAATCGTGTTAGTTTAAATCAATATAAGTTTACTTTATTTTATGTTTACGGAGTGTAAACGATTGGCATCTTGGCTACGCAAATAGTTTAGAATAGGCAAGTCAATAGTTCAAAGCACATATTAACTAGCAGGAACTTGGATTATATCTCCAGTCAATGGCAAACTAATATCTAGAATACAGGTTTGTTTGATTAGCATGTGTGATACAAATATATTAAACTGGATATCAAATTGAGTATTCACAGATATGAGTGCGTGTATTGTTATCATTAACTGAGTGGAAATGTTATTTAAATGTATGATACATATACCTGTTTTATTTACATTTTGACATAAGTAAACAGCTTTGCGTATCTATGTTCTCTTAGATCTACATATAAATTTTCGTTATGTTATGTACCTGCATTTAAAACCTCACACTGTATGAGTAGTAAAATTATTCGCGAAAATGGATATGTATTAAATGCCAGGCAATTAATGGCATTTACATATAAACGCTTGGAAAGAATTTTATTTATTAAATATTATTTATAAAATTATATGGTTATCAACTATAATATATCAATGTATACAACACAACAGATGATGGTGGCAAATGAGTAACTACTGCAACTCCGCAGTCTCATAATAGGAACCCGACCTGAACTATAATTATCAAAGTACCTATGTAAGTAGTCTATAATAAAACAAAAACAAAAGTGTACATCTAGTGTAGAAAAGTGTAGAATTTTAGAAGAAATTTACAAGTTATCAAAAAGGTTTACCGGTTACTCAAGGTTGCGTCCACTTCAAAAGCTCCGCACCGCAAAATGTGTCTTTACATTTTTATATTGCCTGTAAAATGGCGATTGAATTTTCTCAAGTTATTTTATGATAAACAGGGTTGAAAGCGGTCTCGGATGTTACCCTCCATTTACTGTTACATAAATAAAATAGTTTATAGCTATTTTACAACAGAATCGATCACTATCGAAGGTCTGCTCCTATACTATGAATACTGTTAGATACATTTGATACGAGTTGAGGAATTGTACTCAGAGATTAAAATACAGGTTTACTGACGATTCGCCAAAAAACGTTTCCCAAAGTTTCACATCCCAAACTATTATTCCCAAATTATCATTTCCCAAATAAACGTTTGGCAAAACAACTTATCGCAAATTGACATTTAGCAAAACTTTTTTTGGCAAGTATTTGTTTCCCAAAATATTTACTTGGTCAAATTTCATTTTACCAAATATTATTTAGTCAAAGGTATTGTTAGGAAAAATTTCCATTTCCTAATATATTGTAATTAAAATGGCACACTAGAAATTTGTTTGTTGATTTTATACTTTGTGTCCAAGATTTGTGTGAAATAATGTGTATGTCGTACTTTTTTTCCTCCTGCTGCAAATGTCAAGGATGACATTTTCACTTACATGTCCGGATACATTTTATTAAAAAGAAACCTTATGTTTTCAAAACCATTATGTTCTCATCATCATCATCATTATGTTCTATTAATTTTTAATTACTTTAAAAAGCCATTTCCGGTTTGCTCACTGTCAACCTAACACGCTCCTCCTCGCTTCGCTCGTCGTCGCACCTAAACTGACCCTGTCGCACACGAGTTTTCTGTTACAATACTAATAAAATTATTACATTACATTTATGCCTTGTAATATTTATTGTTAAACGTGGTTTTGCATGGTGTAATTTGTAGAAACATTTTTTGACAAAAAAATAGTTGACAAAATAATTAATCTGACAAAAATAAAGTTGAGCTAACTTTTCTTGTCCAACTGAAGCCTTGGGAATAAAACTGAAATTATCATTTGACAATTTTAAGTTAAATTTGGCAAAAAAATCTTCGGTAAATTAAATTAATCCCGTAGAAATGAAAAAGCAAATGCCTAAATATTTTCGAAATTTGCGATGTGAAATTTTGACCAAACATGTTTTTGGGATATAAGTTTTGCCATTAAAAACGTTTGCAAAATAAAGTTTTGTCTAAATAAAATTTGACTAAGTAAAATTGTGCCAAATGATAATTTGACCAAACAAATTCATTGCGAAACATACCTTTGCCAAACAATACTTTGGGAAATGAAACTATTGCGATATGATTATTGGGAAATGAAATTTGACGAAACGTTTTTTGGCGAAACGGCAGGACACCTAAAATACATTATACTGATACGATTGAATTATGAATTTAAATCAGTATCGATATTGTATAGATAAAAATCAAATCAGTATCATAATTTTAAATCGGAATACCCTTCAAGGCGACGGCTCGCAATTTTATGGTGGATTTACTTTTGCTGTCGGGAGCAATCTTGGAAATAATAGAAATATCCTGTTTGATAAATAGTTGATGTCTGGGTCGGTGGCTGGGCGCAGCATTCGAGGAATTATTTTTGTTTTATATTCAAAAGCATTTTCATGAAATAAAACTATGGACACGGATTATCTAACGGGGCACCGTTGACCACGAAGGCTGTAAAGAATCCCGAATGTCGGGGTGTAATAGAAAATACATTATACGATATAAATAATCCGTTTCCATAGTTTTATTTCATGAGTAATTATCTCGCTAACTGAAGAGAATATAAAGTCATATTATAAAGTCTTTTGAGACTTTGGTTAAAAGTACCTACATAATTCTATCCCAATTGTAAAATACATAGAAAAAAGTAATAAAACCTAAAAATATTGAGTTTGTACTCATACTCATACTCATACTCATACTCATACTCATACTCATACTCATACTCATACTCATACTCATACTCATACTCATACTCATACTCATACTCATACTCATACTCATACTCATACTCATACTCATACTCATACTCATACTCATACTCATACTCATACTCATACTCATACTCATACTCATACTCATAATCATAATCATAATCATAATCATAATCATAATCATAATCATAATCATACTCATAATCATACTCATAATCATACTCATAATCATACTCATACTCATACTCATACTCATACTCATACTCATACTCATACTCATACTCATACTCATACTCATACTCATACTCATACTCATACTCATACTCATACACATACTCATACTCATACTCATACTCATACACATACTCATACTCATACTCATACTCATACTCATATACTAATATACTCATACTCATACCCATACTCATACTAATACTCATACTCATACTCATACTCATACTCATACTCATACTCATACTCATACTCATACTCATACTCATACTCATACTCATACTCATACTCATACTCATACTCATACTCATACTCATACTCATAATCATACTCATACTCATACTCATACCCATACCCATACCCATACCCATACTCATACTCATACTCATATTCATACTCATACTCATACTCATACTCATATTCATACTCATACTCATACTCATATTCATACTCAAATTCATACTCATATTCATACTCATATTCATACTCATATTCATACTCATATTCATACTCATATTCATACTCATACTCATATTCATATTTATATTCATATTCATATTCATATTCGTATGAATATGAATATGAATATGAATATACGTGTATTACACACGTCACACACATACCATAAATACAGAAACATAAATATTCATTAAACTAAGGAATTATGTAAGGGTACGTATGCACTATGACTGCTGATGATGATCTTTTATTTATTGTTACGATGCAATGACGTGTTATTTTTTAAATACTAGCCACAATGAAACTTAATGTCTTGGAATCAAAATTGAGACTAGTAATTCCTATTACATTTCAAGGAGTTCATTAATGTCATAGAAGGCATTATCAATAAGCCATTTTTAGGGTTCCGTACCAAAAAGGTACAACAGGAACCCTTATGGTGCGACTCTGTCCGTCTGTCACATTGTTAAATATCTCGAGAACTACTTATGCTATCGATATGAAATTTGGAATAGTTATAAACATTGTGAACCTCTACAAGTCGAAAGATTTTTTTTTTAATTAATTAATATAAATGATAGAAAATGGCCAAAATGAAAGGGGGGCAAACTGAAAATTTCAAGTAACTAGGTCAAGTGGGGTATCGTTAGAAAGAGCTCAAACTGTACATATCAAAAATATTTTTTATAATTTTTTGGTTGTGGAAAATAAATGTTTTTTGAAGGAAAATGTAAAAAAAAAAAAATACCGTTCCCCCCCCCTTATCTCCGAAGTTTACCAACATAAATTTATGAAATTTTCATCAAACATGGCTATTATAATGAATATTACAGGAAAAATAAAATCGTACACGTATCTTGAAAACTTTTTTTTTAATTTATAAAAAACCTTTCAGATTTACATTTTCAATTTCAACACCCTTGCGGGTGTTTATTGTACCTGTATTTTTTAACAAAATAACAATGAAATTACCTGCTTTCAAATAGAGGCAAAATGGTTAAAATCGGTTCACGCAATAAACAATTATTCCATAAAAATCATCCTCCTCGCGCGCATTAATTTACTCAATTTGCCGATAGATGTCGCTGTACGTTGAACGCTCATTTCCTACATCGCGTTTTTCCTGATATAATGAGGTCGGTTCAGGAGCGTCCTTGCGACATATCGTAAGTCGTAAACTATTGAAGTCGAATAGTCTTGATTTTATTTGGACGTTGTCTAACAATAAAATTGTATATTAAAATATTACTTGTTATGTGGGAAATTGAGTCTCGAGGGATTTAGTCAAATCTGTAGAGTTCTATGAATAACATTTTGATGATTCAACAATTGAAAGTTTGTACGGAACCCTCGGTGAGCGAGTCCGACTCACACTTGACCGGTTTTTTAAATTTATTGTAAAATACATTATCATTGAATATAGCAGTTATTTGTTCGGGGATACAATTGTAAATTTTACAAATTGCAATTATTTTTTTCAGAAAATTGCACCTTACCCACCGGTGCGTACATGGTGCTATCTGCTACAAAAAAAAACGCAGATTTCGCCTTGTACGTAACAACGAACAAGGCGAAATCTGTGGTTGTCGTCGAATTTATTATATTGATTTAACCTATCACGTCACTCATATTATTAAATTAAAACGGTACTTAATCGCGTAAAACTTACGTTTATATTTAACCCGACGTTTCGGACATGACATTACGTCCGTGGTCAAGGGTAGACTGGCTGGGGAGTTGTATTCAACATCTTCTAGCTGTACACGTTTTTCGAACTACCCGCACTTGATTGTCATTAGTCACTTTTACGCTAGGGTTGCCACTTTGCCTACATACAACACTCACGACATCCGATGATGATTTTAACGCGACTCCTGTTATGTAATAGTCTCTTACCGCCGCTTTGAGATTACTTTGCTTAATTTAATAAGCTAGCTAAAACACCCATCCCTGTTTACTTACATTTATAAGTTAACAGTGTTAATTCAACAGGCATTTTCCGCCGTTCTGACTCCTAAATAGCTGTTGGTCGGAACTTGTTGCGTGGGATAAGAAGTTAATTGTGTATGAACAGAGTTTCTGAATTTCAATGCCCATTGTTGAAAAATTATAGTCGAAATTACTATTCTGAACCGAACTATACTATTTAATTTAATAATATGAGTGAAGATCGTGATAGGTTAAATCAATATAATAAATTCGACGACAACAACGTACAAGGCGAAATCTGCGTTTTTTTTTTGTAGCAGATAGCACCTTGTACGCACCGGTGGGTAAGGTGCAATTTTCTGAAAAAAATAATTGCAATTTGTAAAATTTATAATTGTATCCCCGAACAAATAACTGCTATATCCAATGATAATGTATTTTACAATAAATTTAAAAAACCGGTCAAGTGTGAGTCGGACTCGCTCACCGAGGGTTCCGTACAAACTTTCAATTGTTGAATCATCAAAATGTTATTCATAGAACTCTACAGATTTGACTAAATCCCTCGAGACTCAATTTCCCACATAACAAGTAATATTTTAATATACAATTTTATTGTTAGACAACGTCCAAATAAAATCAAGACTATTCGACTTCAATAGTTTACGACTTACGATATGTCGCAAGGACGCTCCTGAACCGACCTCATTATATCAGGAAAAACGCGATGTAGGAAATGAGCGTTCAACGTACAGCGACATCTATCGGCAAATTGAGTAAATTAATGCGCGCGAGGAGGATGATTTTTATGGAATAATTGTTTATTGCGTGAACCGATTTTAACCATTTTGCCTCTATTTGAAAGCAGGTAATTTCATTGTTATTTTGTTAAAAAATACAGGTACAATAAACACCCGCAAGGGTGTTGAAATTGAAAATGTAAATCTGAAAGGTTTTTTATAAATTAAAAAAAAAGTTTTCAAGATACGTGTACGATTTTATTTTTCCTGTAATATTCATTATAATAGCCATGTTTGATGAAAATTTCATAAATTTATGTTGGTAAACTTCGGAGATAAGGGGGGGGGAACGGTATTTTTTTTTTACATTTTCCTTCAAAAAACATTTATTTTCCACAACCAAAAAATTATAAAAAATATTTTTGATATGTACAGTTTGAGCTCTTTCTAACGATACCCCACTTGACCTAGTTACTTGAAATTTTCAGTTTGCCCCCCTTTCATTTTGGCCATTTTCTATCATTTATATAAATTAATAAATATTTATTATTTATAAAATAAATATAAATAAATATTATAATAAATATTATATATTATATTTAATAAATAATAAATAAATATTTATTTATTATTTATTAAATTTTTTTTTAATATTAATTAATTAAAAAAAAAATCTTTCGACTTGTAGAGGTTCACAATGTTTATAACTATTCCAAATTTCATATCGATAGCATAAGTAGTTCTCGAGATATTTAACAATGTGACAGACGGACAGAGTCGCACCATAAGGGTTCCTGTTGTACCTTTTTGGTACGGAACCCTAAAAATGGCTTATTGATAATGCCTTCTATGACATTAATGAACT